>NC_069501.1:759812739-759850239 GCF_027579735.1 Bombina bombina | reverse complement strand
GCCCCCTTATCTCAGTTCTTTTGACAGACTTGCATTTTAGCCAATCAGTGCTGTCTCATAAGTAGCTCCACGGGAGTGAGCAGAATTTTATCTATATGGCACACATGAGCTAGCACTGCCTTCAGGGCTTAAAAATAAAAATATGAGCTGACCTAGGTTTTAGATTTCAACAAAGAATACCAAGAGAACAAAGCAAACTTGACGATAAAAGTAAAATGGAAAGTTGTGTGCCCTATCTAAATCAAGAAAGTTACATTTTGACTAGACTGTCCCGTTAACTGTTGAGGTAGGGATACCACAGGCAAAATCAGCTAATGCTGATATAAAGGTAAATGAGCTATTTGTAAACAATTTAATACACCCCAACAGGTAAAATGGATCATTGGGTACACTGTCACTTTAAGTTGGGGAGATGGGAACTGTGAGAGAATCAAGATATTCTGTCCCTGCAAAATCATCAAAGAGTACCATATTAAAATATTTAGCGTGTTTCTTTCGCATAATTAATTTGCACAGTGTTTCTGATATAATGTTACAAGCATAGAATTGAGATCATTCCCCGCCTCCTCCTTGTTATGGGTGCCACCATTTTGAAAGCCAGCTTTCAATACATTCCAGTGCTGCTGTGTTTGCACATGTGCCACAACTCTCCTTCAGACACCTGTAGTGAAACGTAGGTTACAAAATGGTGGCACACATAATAAGGAGGGAGTTGCATGACATTTATTTAGTGTTTAATGTCCCCTTAATGGGAAGGTTTCACATTGTTTCTATGAATAATTTACTGAGAGACATTCATCATTGTGACTTTTTAATGCTTTTTCTTCCAGGAGCAATAAGAAGTTCTTTCAGCTTTTTAGCATTCCACTGTTAATTCAAGAAATGCAAAGGACAGCAAACTCGGAACACGCCTTTCTTGTTATTAATTTGAACTCCATTCTCTTTCATTTGGGCCTAGCAAAGACTAACTCTAGTTTAGGTAGTGCAAGTGCCAGTCATTGAATGAGTTTACAGCATATTTATATTCCTGTACAGATCTTAAATATGTGCAATTTTGGAAATGTAATTTGTTTCTAGGAGGTGATTTTAAAGATGTAAGTGTTAAAGGTTCTAATTATTTGCATGTTATTCAAGTTGTTTAACATTCAGAATGTTGTTTTAATTATTCTAAAACAAACACTTTTATTGCTGTTAACTTCTATATTTATCTGTTTTGATATTTGTTGTCAGTGCATTTAGTCCACAATTGCAATATGGATGTAAATATATTTTGTTTGATGTAATTATTTAAAAAATTAAAAAACAACTTGTGCTAGAACAGAATATTATTATCATTTATTGCTAAAGCACCAATGGATTCTGCAGCACGGTAAGAATGGGCATTTGGTGAAGAGTAATATCTACAATGCCCATGAGATACCTAGTGATGCATATCATCATTATAATTGTTTATGTCAAGGACAGGTGGACTTGTGTGCTTATATATTATTATAAAAGGAGAAAAGCAGAGGGAGCATTTAAAGCATCTGAGGTAAGAAATTGTAGAGAAGTTAATGTAATTTGTATGCATCCCTGAACAGGTTTGTTTTTGTGCAATGCTTGAGGGAAGACTTACAGAGCAGGGCAAAGAGTTCCATAGATTAGATCAAGTTCTAAAGATGTCCACTAGACCAGAAGTTCACAAATGAATGTAACCTTTTTTCAGTGAATAATACAATACATTTGTAACAGGCAGCATGGGTCTTAGCATAAGTAAACTCTTGTTTTTTGAGCCTCTTATTTGTTACCAAAAACAATGAATATTAGAATTGAAAATCCTAAGAAGAATTAAACTAACTGCTGTTATAAATGTCTCTTCAGCACTGTATTTCAAATATTAGACACTTGAAAGAATCCACAGCACCAAATGTTATGAACCAAACTTAGGAGTTTATTGTAGTGGGTACAAACAAATACATTGTTTCGGGAGCAATTCCCTTAATCATGCACGTAGGTGTGCACTAAACCTTTATAGTGTTTATAGGAAAATACTTAACCCTTCACATACTTATAACTGTTCCTAATAGTATAGCGTTACCTGGCTGACATCATACAATAGTACATTCTGTTACAAACACACTGCTTTATTTCTATACCATCCCCTTATTATTAACTAATTCTAATGTGCAAACCTATAAAAAACATAAAATACCTATACTAGGCAGAGGCCACTGATAATAACCTTAAAGAAACACAGCAAAAACCAACTCCCTATTTAGGCCTGCCGGTACCATGGTGTTAAGCTTGTGGATCCCTATTGCCCCCTCTGCGTAGTTTACCTATGCCATCTATGATTTGCCACCTAAATTGGCTTATGCTGTGCCCAGCTTCTAAAAAGTGACTGGATACTGGGGCATTTCAATCTCCACAACAAATATTAGACCTGTGTTGGCTCATCCTATCTCTCACCTTTCTGGTTGTCTCCCCCAAGTAAATTCTGGAACAGGGGCATTTTATTAGGTAGACGACATAGGATGAGTCACACGTGTAATGTTCCCTAATCCTAAACTTTCTACCTGTTAAAGGATGCAGAAAATCTTTACCTTTATTTACTGCATTGCAGCTGGCACATCCCAAACAGGGGAAAGTGCCTGTGTTTTTAGATGTTATATAGGTCTGACTCTGTACTTTCCTAGAGCCCACATCACTCTTTACTAACTTTGGTGCTGTTCAAATATTAGACACGGGCAAAACTTAAAGGGATATGAAACCCAAAACGTTCTTTTGTGATTCATGCAGAGCATACAGTGTTTTATACAAGTTTCCACTTTTTTTTTTAATCTAATTTGCTTCATTCCCATGGAATTCTTTGTTGAAGAGATAATGCTTTTTTGCACTACATGGCAGGATATAGTGCTGTTATCTACTGAACTCGCAAATGGATAACATTCTTGCAAAACTGCTGCCATATAGTGCTCCAGACACGCGCAACCTCCTGATCTTATGCCCCTGCTTTTCAACAAAAGATGCAAACAGAACAAAGAAAATGTGATAATAGAAGTAAATTAGGAAGTTGTTTAAATTTGTATGCTGTATCTGAATCGTGAGAAACATTTTGGGTTTCATTATTTATTTAATACAATTTATGAAGAGAAATAGTCAGTGTGTGTAAATAAAACTAATTAAACAAATTAAAGGGACATGAAACCCACATTTTTTCTTTCACGATACAGATAGAGGATACAATGTTAAACTACTTTTTTATTTACTTCTATTATCAAATTTGTTTTATTCTATTGGTATCATTTGTTGAAGGATCAGCAATGCACTATTGGTTTCTAACTGAACTCATGGGTGAGCCAATCACAATCAATATATATATGCAGCTACCAATCAACAGCTAGAACCTATGGTCTCTGCTTTGAGCTTGCCTAGATAAACCTTATATCAAAGGATTACAAGAAAAGGAAGCAAATGAAATAATAGAAGTAAATTGGAAAGTTGTTTAAAATTGTATTCTCTATCTGAATCGTGAAAGAAAAATTTTGGGTTTCATGTCCCTTTAACCATCCCAAAACAGCATTAAAATAAAAGGATAAAAATTACAGACATCCTATACTCAACACTGTAAGAATTTACACTTAACAAAAAGGATCTTATGTCAAAAACCTTTCACGTCTAAAAATGAATATATACATATATCAATAATCAGCCTTGTGCAAACAAAGTCTATATACAATCTTCTGTATATCTGTATGACCCTTCAAGAACAAATAACAATACTTCCTTTAAAATAAACAATCACACATTTATTAAAGAAAGATAAATAACAAGATTACTTGTTACTGTTTACAAGATTAAAACACAGAAAACAATTTAACAGGGAAATAGTAAATAAAATTATATTACCCCGTTTGCTTCTGTGGGAGGCCTTTAGGTCATGGAATGTAACTTGATGTTTTCCCTTCAGAGAGGCGCTCTGTCTACTGTTTTCTCTCATGCCTCTTAAATACCCTTTAAGATCGCTGAAAATATACTTTTGGCCATGTTCCAAATAAGGTGATCTGAACTATTGTAAGCTTTTGCAACTCTCATCAATCCTTTTCTATCCATATATGATCTCGGCACTTAGCATGCGTAACTGACCACCTCAGCATTACATCATACTTGATGTTAAAATAGTCAGAAGGACAGACTAACCTCTCTGTAATAATAAAGACACATTTTTTATACTCATTAAAATCTTACAGTCCACCCCTTTACTAGGCCTTATAGTGTAATGGCAAGGTTTAGCACATTACTTTATAAACTATTCTCTTTATACAAAAATTAACATAAACAAAACAATTATACATTTAACAACAAAAAGAATCAAACTTAAAAATAGCTGTTTCTTTGCCACATTTAACCCATTTTGTGTAACACTAGACTGGCCTTTGTCTAATGCCATGTTAATACGTGTAGTATCATAATGTTTATTTTGATGTTGTTGATTGTCCTCATCATCTTCCAAAATATAGTTCAGTTACATACATTGACTGAACATACATACATACCCCAATCATGATCTCCATCTTGAAGTTGTCTTAGTCAAACCCAAAGTACCCATGCAGTCCTCTGAAAATGCAAAATAATTTAGTCCTCCATAACCCTCCATAATCAGCCATAACAACATTAGGACATGGATTTTCTCAACTTGAAGATAGGTTGTCATCTTTCTGGGATTTGTTCAGATTCTTTTTAAGAAAAATCAAATGCAGTATCTGATAATTCACATATTTTTAAAATCGTTTAAGATAATATCATTTTGAATAGTTTTTGTTTTCTTATTCGTTATTTCAAACAAATAAAACAAGATTAACTTTATTCGTAATACAAAAAGAACAATCCATTTTAGGAACAAATTAGCGACTTTTTTATACATAAAATCTCTTTATCATTACTAAAACTATTACATTCAAAAGGTCTAACATTTTGTCAAAATATGGATTTATTTGAGCTTTATTTACTACAATATTTTGAGCTACCAACATATTTACATTGTCAATATGCTGTGATACTCGTTTTCTTCATAAATGGAAAGAAAATCAGGTAAGCATTATGTATGTTTTTATCCAATTTGTATTATTGCCCCTTGTAAATTTGGTGTATCAATTGGAAGTAAAGTCCTTCCAGGCGTTTTATTCAGTCTACAAGTTATTAATTTATATGGTGTGACACCTGTAGTAGCGTGTGGGATAGATTTTATGGTCATTGAACATAAAGGTAACGTTTTGCCCATGTTGAAAGTTATAGGAAGCACATGAAATTTTTTTTGGGAAAAAATCTAAACATTCCGGAGGAATACAAACAAAGGGCATATTTTGCTTATTTAAAACACATTAAAGTTCCATTTCTCTTGTTAAGTGTATCCAGTCCACGGATCATCCATTACTTATGGGATATTCTCCTTCCCAACAGGAAGTTGCAAGAGGATCACCCACAGCAGAGCTGCTATATAGCTCCTCCCCTAACTGCCATATCCAGTCATTCTCTTGCAACCCTCAACAAAGATGGAGGTCGTAAGAGGAGAGTGGTGTTTTATACTTAGTTTATATCTTCAATCAAAAGTTTGTTATTTTTAAATGGTACCGGAGTGTGCTGTTTATCTCAGGCAGTATTTAGAAGAAGAATCTGCCTGCGTTTTCTATGATCTTAGCAGAAGTAACTAAGATCCATGGCTGTTCTCACATATTCTGAGGAGTGAGGTAACTTCAGAGAGGGAATGGCGTGCAGGTTTTCCTGTAATAAGGTATGTGCAGTTAATATTTTTCTAGGGATGGAATTTGCTAGAAAATGCTGCTTATACCGGATTAATGTAAGTAAAGCCTTAAATGCAGTGATAGCTACTGGTATCAGGCTTATTAATAGAGATGCATACTCTTATAAAAATGTAATATAAAACGTTTGCTGGCATGTTAATAGTTTTTATATATATTTGGTGACAAAACTTATTGGGGCCTAGTTTTTTTTCCACATGGCTGGTTTGATTTCTGCCTAGAGACAGTTTCCTGAAGCTTTCCACTGTTGCAATATGAGTGGGAAGGGCCTATTTTAGTGCTTTTCTGTGCAGCTAAAAATACTGACAGAGACATTCAGCTTCCCTCTGCATGATACAGGACATCTCTGAAGGACTCAAAAGGCTTCAAAGTCGTGTTTGAGGAGGGTAACAATCACAGTAGACTGTGGCAGTTGTTGTGACTGTGTTTAAAAAACGTTTTTGTCATTTATTATTCTGTTTTTGTTATTAAGGGGTTAATCATCCATTTGCAAGTGGGTGCAATGCTCTGCTGACTTGTTATATACACTGTAAAAATTTTGTTAGTGTAACTGCCTTTTTTCACTGTTATTTCAAATTTTGTCAAAATT
The DNA here is from genome assembly GCF_027579735.1 of Bombina bombina. NCBI lineage: Eukaryota > Metazoa > Chordata > Amphibia > Anura > Bombinatoridae > Bombina > Bombina bombina. Next base: position 759,843,852 of record NC_069501.1, on the reverse strand, counting down.
TGTTTCTCTTAAAGGCACAGTAACGTTTTTTATATTGCTTGTTAACTTGCTTTAAAGTGTTTTCCAAGCTTGCTAGTCTCATTGCTAGTCTGTACAAACATGTCTGAAACAGAGGATACTTGTTCATTATGTTTAAAAGCCATGGTGGAGCCCCATAGGAGAATGTGTACTAAATGTATTGATTTCACCTTAAACAGTAAAGATCAGTCTTTATCTATAAAAGAATTGTCACCAGAGGGGTCTGTCGAGGGGGAAGTTATGCCGACTAACTCTCCCCACGTGTCGGACCCTTCGCCTCCCGCTCAAGGGACGCACGCTAATATGGCGCCAAGTACATCAGGGGCGCCCATAGTGATTACTTTGCAGGACATGGCTGCAATCATGAATAATACCCTGTCAGAGGTATTATCCAGATTGCCTGAATTGAGAGGCAAGCGCGATAGCTCTGGGGTTAGACGAGATACAGAGCGCGTAGATGCTGTAAGAGCCATGTCTGATACTGCGTCACAATATGCAGAACCTGAGGACGGAGAGCTTCAGTCTGTGGGTGACGTCTCTAAATCGGGGAGACCTGATTCAGAGATTTCTAATTTTAAATTTAAGCTTGAGAACCTTCGTGTATTGCTTGGGGAGGTATTAGCTGCTCTGAATGACTGTGACACAATTGCAGTGCCAGAGAAATTGTGTAGGCTGGATAAATACTATGCAGTGCCGGTGAGTACTGATGTTTTTCCAATACCTAAAAGGCTTACAGAAATTATTAGTAAGGAGTGGGATAGGCCCGGTGTGCCCTTTTCCCCACCTCCTATATTTAGAAAAATGTTTCCAATAGATGCCACTACACGGGACTTATGGCAGACTGTCCCTAAGGTGGAGGGAGCAGTTTCTACTTTAGCAAAGCGTACCACTATCCCGGTTGAGGACAGTTGTGCTTTTTCAGATCCAATGGATAAAAAATTAGAGGGTTACCTTAAGAAAATGTTTATTCAACAAGGTTTTATTTTACAGCCCCTTGCATGCATTGAGCCTGTCACTGCTGCGGCGGCATTCTGGTTTGAGGCCCTGGAAGAGGCCATCCATACAGCTCCATTGACTGAAATTGTTGACAAGCTTAGAACTCTTAAGCTAGCTAACTCATTTGTTTCTGATGCCATTGTTCATTTGACTAAACTAACGGCTAAGAATTCCGGATTCGCCATCCAAGCTCAAATCCTGGTCAGCTGATGTGACTTCAAAGTCTAAATTACTCAACATTCCTTTCAAGGGGCAGACCTTATTCAGCCTTGTTTGAAAGAAATTATTGCTGACATTACTGGAGGTAAGGGTCATACCCTTCCTCAGGACAGGGCCAAATCAAAGGCCAAACAGTCTAATTTTCGTGCCTTTCGAAATTCCAAGGCAGGTGCAGCATCAACTTCCTCCGCTTCAAGACAAGAGGGATCTTTTGCTCAATCTAAGCAGGCCTGGAAACCTAACAAGTCCTGGAACAAAGGCAAGCAGGCCAGAAAGCCTGCTGCTGCCTCTAAGACAGCATGAAGGAACGGCCCCCTATCCGGCGACGGATCTAGTAGGGGGCAGACTTTTTCTCTTCACCCAGGCGTGGGCAAGAGATGTTCAGGATCCCTGGGCGTTGGAGATCATATCTCAGGGATATCTTCTGGACTTCAAAGCTTCCCCTCCACAAGGGAGATTTCATCTTTCAAGGTTATCTGCAAATCAGATAAAGAAAGAGGCATTCCTACGCTGTGTGCAAGACCTCCTAGTAATGGGAGTGATCCATCCAGTTCCGCGGACGGAACAAGGACAGGGTTTTTATTCAAATCTGTTTGTGGTTCCCAAAAAAGAGGGAACCTTCAGACCAATTTTGGATCTAAAGATCTTAAACAAATTCCTCAGAGTTCCATCTTTCAAAATGGAAACTTTGGACCATCCTACCCATGATCCAAGAGGGTCAGTACATGACCACAGTGGACTTAAAGGATGCCTACCTTCACATACCGATTCACAAAGATCATCATCGGTTCCTAAGGTTTGCCTTTCTAGACAGGCATTACCAATTTGTAGCTCTTCCCTTCGGGTTGGCTACAGCCCCGAGAATCTTTACGAAGGTTCTGGGCTCACTTCTGGCGGTTCTAAGACCGCGAGGCATAGCGGTGGCTCCGTATCTAGACGACATCCTGATACAGGCGTCAAGCTTTCAAATTGCCAAGTCTCATACAGAGATAGTTCTGGCATTTCTGAGATCGCACGGGTGGAAAGTGAACGAGGAAAAGAGTTCTCTATCCCCACTCATAAGAGTCTCCTTCTTAGGGACTCTTATAGATTCTGTAGAGATGAAAATTTACCTGACGGAGTCCAGGTTATCAAAGCTTCTAAATGCTTGCCGTATTCTTCATTCCATTCCGCGCCCTTCGGTGGCTCAGTGTATGGAGGTGATCGGCTTAATGGTAGCGGCAATGGACATAGTGCCATTTGGGCGCCTACATCTCAGACCGCTGCAATTATGCATGCTAAGTCAGTGGAATGGGGATTACACAGATACATATTCTGGTGTTAAGAGCAATATTCAATGCTCTTCTGGCTTGGCCTCAGTTAGCAACACTGAGGTTCATCAGATTTCAGTCGGACAATATCACGAATGTGGCTTACATCAACCATCAAGGGGGAACCAGGAGTTCCCTAGCGATGTTAGAAGTCTCAAAAATAATTCGCTGGGCAGAGACTCACTCTTGCCACCTGTCAGCAATCCATATCCCAGGCGTGGAGAACTGGGAGGCGGATTTTCTAAGTCGTCAAACTTTTCACCCGGGGGAGTGGGAACTCCATCCGGAGGTGTTTGCTCAATTGATTCATCGTTGGGGCAAACCAGAGTTGGATCTCATGGCGTCTCGCCAGAACGCCAAGCTTCCTTGTTACGGATCCAGGTCCAGGGACCCAGAAGCGACGCTGATAGATGCTCTAGCAGCGCCTTGGTTCTTCAACCTGGCTTATGTGTTTCCACCGTTTCCTCTGCTCCCTCGACTGATTGCCAAAATCAAACAGGAGAGAGCATCAGTGATTCTAATAGCGCCTGCGTGGCCACGCAGGACCTGGTATGCAGATCTAGTGGACATGTCATCCTTTCCACCATGGACTCTGCCTCTAAGACAGGACCTTCTAATACAAGGTCCTTTCAATCATCCAAATCTAATTTCTCGGAGACTGACTGCATGGAGATTGAACGCTTGATTCTATCAAAGCGTGGCTTCTCCGAGTCAGTCATTGATACCTTAATACAGGCACGAAAACCTGTTACCAGGAAAATCTATCACAACATATGGCGTACATATCTTTACTGGTGTGAATCCAAGAATTACTCATGGAGTAAGGTTAGGATTCCTAGGATATTGTCCTTTCTCCAAGAGGGTTTGGACAAAGGATTATCAGCTAGTTCCTTAAAGGGACAGATTTCTGCTCTGTCTATTCTTTTGCACAAGCGTCTGGCAGAAGTTCCAGATGTCCAGGAATTTTGTCAGGCTTTGGTTAGAATTAAGCCTGTGTTTAAACCTGTTGCTCCCCCATGGAGCTTAAACTTGGTTCTTAAAGTTCTTCAAGGAGTTCCGAACCCCTTCATTCCATTGATATTAAGCTTTTATCTTGGAAAGTTCTGTTTTTGATGGCTATTTCCTCGGCTCGGAGAGTCTCTGAGCTATCTGCTTTACAATGTGATTCTCCTTATCTGATTTTTCATGCAGATAAGGTAGTTCTGCGTACCAAACTTGAGTTTTTACTTAGGTGGTTTCTAACAAGAATATCAATCAAGAGATTGTTGTTCCATCATTGTGTCCTAATCCTTCTTCAAAGTTTTACTTACAAGCTACTAAAGATTTTCGTCAAACATCTTCCCTGTTTGTCGTTTATTCTGGACAGAGGAGAGGTCAAAAAGCTTCGGCAACCTCTCTTTCCTTTTGGCTTCGGAGTATTATACGCCTAGCCTATGAGACTGCTGGACAGCAGCCCCCTGAAAGAATTACAGGGAGTGCAGAATTATTAGGCAAATGAGTATTTTGACCACATCATCCTCTTTATGCATGTTGTCTTACTCCAAGCTGTATAGGCTCGAAAGCCTACTACCAATTAAGCATATTAGGTGATGTGCATCTCTGTAATGAGAAGGGGTGTGGTCTAATAACATCAACACCCTATATCAGGTGTGCATAATTATTAGGCAACTTCCTTTCCTTTGGCAAAATGGGTCAACAGAAGGACTTGACAGGCTCAGAAAAGTAAAAAATAGTGAGATATCTTGCAGAGGGATGCAGCACTCTTAAAATTGCAAAGCTTCTGAAGCGTGATCATCGAACAATCAAGCGTTTCATTCAAAATAGTCAACAGGGTCGCAAGAAGCGTGTGGAAAAACCAAGGCGCAAAATAACTGCCCATGAACTGAGAAAAGTCAAGCGTGCAGCTGCCAAGATGCCACTTGCCACCAGTTTGGCCATATTTCAGAGCTGCAAAATCACTGGAGTGCCCAAAAGCACAAGGTGTGCAATACTCAGAGACATGGCCAAGGTAAGAAAGGCTGAAAGACGACCACCACTGAACAAGACACACAAGCTGAAACGTCAAGACTGGGCCAAGAAATATCTCAAGACTGATTTTTCTAAGGTTTTATGGACTGATGAAATGAGAGTGAGTCTTGATGGGCCAGATGGATGGGCCCGTGGCTGGATTGGTAAAGGGCAGAGAGCTCCAGTCCGACTCAGACGCCAGCAAGGTGGAGGTGGAGTACTGGTTTGGGCTGGTATCATCAAAGATGAGCTTGTGGGGCCTTTTCGGGTTGAGGATGGAGTCAAGCTCAACTCCCAGTCCTACTGCCAGTTTCTGGAAGACACCTTCTTCAAGCAGTGGTACAGGAAGAAGTCTGCATCCTTCAAGACATGATTTTCATGCAGGACAATGCTCCATCACACGCGTCCAAGTACTCCACAGCGTGGCTGGCAAGAAAGGGTATAAAAGAAGAAAATCTAATGACATCGCCTCCTTGTTGACCTGAACTGAACCCCATTGAGAACCTGTGGTCCATCATCAAATGTGAGATTTACAAGGAGGGAAAACAGTACACCTCTCTGAACAGTGTCTGGGAGGCTGTGGTTGCTGCTGCACGCAATGTTGATGGTGAACAGATCAAAACACTGACAGAATCCATGGATGGCAGGCTTTTGAGTGTCCTTGCGAAGAAAGGTGGCTATATTGGTCACTGATTTGTTTTTGTTTTGTTTTTGTATGTCAGAAATGTATATTTGTGAATGTTGAGATGTTATATTGGTTTCACTGGTAAAAATAAATAATTGAAATGGGTATATATTTGTTTTTTGTTAAGTTGCCTAATAATTATGCACAGTAATAGTCACCTGCACACACAGATATCCCCCTAAAATAGCTATAACTAAAAACAAACTAAAAACTACTTCCAAAACTGTTCAGCTTTGATATTAATGAGTTTTTTGGGTTCATTGAGAACATGGTTGTTGTTCAATAATAAAATTAATCCTCAAAAATACAACTTGCCTAATAATTCTGCACTCCCTGTACAGCTCATTCTACTAGAGCTGTGGCTTCCACCTGGGCCTTTAAAAATGAGGCCTCTGTTGAACAGATTTGCAAGGCCGCGACTTGGTCTTCGCTTCACACTTTTTCAAAATTTTACAAATTTGATAGTTTTGCTTCTTCGGAGGCTGTTTTTGGGAGAAAGGTTCTTCAGGCAGTGGTTCCTTCCGCTTAATCCCTGCCTTGTCCCTCCCATCATCCGTGTACTTTAGCTTTGGTATTGGTATCCCATAAGTAATGGATGATCCGTGGACTGGATACACTTAACAAGAGAAAACATAATTTATGCTTACCTGATAAATTTATTTCTCTTGTAGTGTATCCAGTCCATGGCCCGCCCTGTCATTTTAAGGCAGGTCTAAAATTTAATTAAACTACAGTCACCACTGCACCCTATGGTTTCTCCTTTCTCTGTTTGTTTCGGTCGAATGACTGGATATGGCAGTTAGGGGAGGAGCTATATAGCAGCTCTGCTGTGGGTGATCCTCTTGCAACTTCCTGTTGGGAAGGAGAATATCCCATAAGTAATGGATGATCCGTGGACTGGATACACTACAAGAGAAATAAATTTATCAGGTAAGCATAAATTATGCTTTTCTTCAGATTTGATAAATATGTAAATTGCCCATGATATTGGCATTGGTAAAGGTTTCCCTGTTAAATGCCATTCTTTTACTATTATATAAGGAATATAAGAATTTTGCAATTGCACCAAATCTGCTTTATTTTTTATTATTATTATTTTTTATGTAATTGCCGAAATCTCAGGTAGCTTATTGAACTGCCACAATTTTACTTCTTTTGCAACCTTTTTAGCACAAGCATCAGCTAAGCTATTTTGTTCATTATGTTCATCACCTTTAGAGTTAGCTTTTACTTTAATTATTGCACATGGCGCAATTTACATTTATTTAGCAAATCCCAAATATGCTTCAACAGATTTGTATGTACCAATGGTTTTCCATCACATGACTTAAAACCATTGTACATATACAAAGGAAGCATTGTGAGTGTGTTAACCACATATGAACTATCACTATAAATGTCAATAGCCATATCTGCACATTGTTCCAATGTATAACAAACAGCAGCCAATTTAGCATATTGAGAAGAATGTAACTCACATGAATGCATATCTATTTTATCAGGTGAAATTATTGAAAAACCTGTATACGCTTTACCATCCTCATGATAAAATGAACCATCACAGTAAACATCTGCACTTTGCACCAAAACATTTAAACTTGGATTGAGAGGAAAAGGAGGACACAATAAAGGAAGTGAATATTCATGTGATTCACCTTCATATAGCAAACATGCTGGCAACAAAGTTATTTCCTTTAAATATAATGTCTATATTTCTTTCATGTAATTAGCAAGAGTCCATGAGCTAGTGACGTATGGGATATACATTCCTACCAGGAGGGGCAAAGTTTCCCAAACCTCAAAATGCCTATAAATACACCCCTCACCACACCCACAATTCAGTTTTACAAACTTTGCCTCCGATGGAGGTGGTGAAGTAAGTTTGTGCTAGATTCTACGTTGATATGCGCTCCGCAGCAAGTTGGAGCCCGGTTTTCCTCTCAGCGTGCAGTGAATGTCAGAGGGATGTGAGGAGAGTATTGTCTATTTGAATGCAGTGATCTCCTTCTACGGGGTCTATTTCATAGGTTCTCTGTTATCGGTCGTAGAGATTCATCTCTTACCTCCCTTTTCAGATCGACGATATACTCTTATATATACCATTACCTCTGCTGATTCTCGTTTCAGTACTGGTTTGGCTTTCTACAAACATGTAGATGAGTGTCCTGGGGTAAGTAAATCTTATTTTCTGTGACACTCTAAGCTATGGTTGGGCACTTTGTTTATAAAGTTCTAAATATATGTATTCAAACATTTATTTGCCTTGACTCAGAATGTTCAACTTTCCTTATTTTTCAGACAGTCAGTTTCATATTTGGGATAATGCACTTGAATTAATCATTTTTTTCTTACCTTCAAAAATTTGACTCTTTTTTCCCTGTGGGCTGTTAGGCTCGCGGGGGCTGAAAATGCTTCATTTTATTGCGTCATTCTTGGCGCTGATTTTTTTGGCGCAAAAAATTATTTTCCGTTTCCGGCGTCATACGTGTCGCCGGAAGTTGCGTCATTTTTTGACGTTATTTTGCGCCAAAAATGTCGGCGTTCCGGATGTGGCATCATTTTTGGCGCCAAATAATGTGGGCGTCTGATTTGGCGCTAAAAAATATGGGCGTCGCTTTTGTCTCCACATTATTTCAGTCTCTTTTTTTTCTTTGCTTCTGGTTGCTAGAAGCTTGTTCTTTGGCATTTTTTCCCATTCCTGAAACTGTCATTTAGGGAATTTGAATAATTTTGCTTTATATGTTGTTTTTTCTCTTACATATTGCAAGATGTCTCACGTTGCATCTGAGTCAGAAGATACTACAGGAAAATCGCTGTCTAGTGCTGGATCTACCAAAGCTAAGTGTATCTGCTGTAAACTTTTGGTAGCTATTCCTCCGGCTGTTGTTTGTATTAATTGTCATGACAAACTTGTTAATGCAGATAATATTTCCTTTAGTAAAGTACCATTGCCTGTTGCAGTTCCTTCAACATCTAAGGTGCAGAATGTTCCTGATAACATAAGAGATTTTGTTTCTGAATCCATAAAGAAGGCTATGTCTGTTATTTCTCCTTCTAGTAAACGTAAAAAATCTTTTAAAACTTCTCTCCCTACAGATGAATTTTTAAATGAACATCATCATTCTGATTCTGATGACTCTTCTGGTTCAGAGGATTCTGTCTCAGAGATTGATGCTGATAAATCTTCATATTTATTTAAAATGGAATTTATTCGTTCTTTACTTAAAGAAGTACTAATTGCTTTAGAAATAGAGGAATCTGGTCCTCTTGATACTAATTCTAAACGTTTAGATAAGGTATTTAAATCTCCTGTGGTTATTCCAGAAGTTTTTCCTGTTCCTAATGCTATTTCTGCAGTAATTTCCAAAGAATGGGATAAATTGGGTAATTCATTTACTCCTTCTAAACGTTTTAAGCAATTATATCCTGTGCCGTCTGACAGATTAGAATTTTGGGACAAAATCCCTAAAGTTGATGGGGCTATTTCTACCCTTGCTAAACGTACTACTATTCCTACGTCAGATGGTACTTCGTTTAAGGATCCTTTAGATAGGAAAATTGAATCCTTTCTAAGGAAAGCTTATCTGTGTTCAGGTAATCTTCTTAGACCTGCTATATCATTGGCTGATGTTGCTGCAGCTTCAACTTTTTGGTTGGAAACTTTAGCGCAACAAGTAACAGATCATGATTCTCATGATATTATTATTCTTCTTCAGCATGCTAATAATTTTATCTGTGATGCCATTTTTGATATTATCAGAGTTGATGTCAGGTTTATGTCTCTAGCTATTTTAGCTAGAAGGGCTTTATGGCTTAAGACTTGGAATGCTGATATGGCTTCTAAATCAACTCTACTTTCCATTTCTTTCCAGGGTAACAAATTATTTGGTTCTCAGTTGGATTCTATTATCTCAACTGTTACTGGTGGGAAAGGAACTTTTTTACCACAGGATAAAAAATCTAAGGGTAAAAACAGGGCTAATAATCGTTTTCGTTCCTTTCGTTTCAACAAAGAACAAAAGCCTAATCCTTCATCCTCAGGAGCAGTTTCAGTTTGGAAACCATCTCCAGTCTGGAATAAATCCAAGCCTGCTAGAAAGGCAAAGCCTGCTTCTAAGTCCACATGAAGGTGCGGCCCTCATTCCAGCTCAGCTGGTAGGGGGCAGGTTACGTTTTTTCAAAGAAATTTGGATCAATTCTGTTCACAATCTTTGGATTCAGAACATTGTTTCAGAAGGGTACAGAATTGGTTTCAAGATGAGACCTCCTGCAAAGAGATTTTTTCTTTCCCGTGTCCCAGTAAATCCAGTGAAAGCTCAAGCATTTCTGAATTGTGTTTCAGATCTAGAGTTGGCTGGAGTAATTATGCCAGTTCCAGTTCCGGAACAGGGGATGGGGTTTTATTCAAATCTCTTCATTGTACCAAAGAAGGAGAATTCCTTCAGACCAGTTCTGGATCTAAAAATATTGAATCGTTATGTAAGGATACCAACGTTCAAGATGGTAACTGTAAGGATTATCTTGCCTTTTGTTCAGCAAGGGCATTATATGTCCACAATAGATTTACAGGATGCATATCTGCATATTCCGATTCATCCAGATCATTATCAGTTCCTGAGATTCTCTTTTCTGGACAAGCATTACCAGTTTGTGGCTCTGCCGTTTGGCCTAGCTACAGCTCCAAGAATTTTTACAAAGGTTCTCGGTGCCCTTCTGTCTGTAATCAGAGAACAGGGTATTGTGGTATTTCCTTATTTGGACGATATCTTGGTACTTGCTCAGTCTTTACATTTAGCAGAATCTCATACGAATCGACTTGTGTTGTTTCTTCAAGATCATGGTTGGAGGATCAATTTACCAAAAAGTTCATTGATTCCTCAGACAAGGGTAACTTTTCTGGGTTTCCAGATAGATTCAGTGTCCATGACTCTGTCTTTAACAGACAAGAGACGTCTAAAATTGATTTCAGCTTGTCGAAACCTTCAGTCACAATCATTCCCTTCGGTAGCCTTATGCATGGAAATTCTAGGTCTTATGACTGCTGCATCGGACGCGATCCCCTTTGCTCGTTTTCACATGCGACCTCTTCAGCTCTGTATGCTGAATCAATGGTGCAAGGATTACACAAAGATATCTCAATTAATATCTTTAAAACCGATTGTTCGACACTCTCTAACGTGGTGGACAGATCACCATCGTTTAATTCAGGGGGCTTCTTTTGTGCTTCCGACCTGGACTGTAATTTCAACAGATGCAAGTCTCACAGGTTGGGGAGCTGTGTGGGGATCTCTGACGGCACAAGGAGTTTGGGAATCTCAGGAGGTGAGATTACCGATCAATATTTTGGAACTCCGTGCAATTTTCAGAGCTCTTCAGTTTTGGCCTCTTCTGAAGAGAGAATCGTTCATTTGTTTTCAGACAGACAATGTCACAACTGTGGCATACATCAATCATCAAGGAGGGACTCACAGTCCTCTGGCTATGAAAGAAGTATCTCGAATTTTGGTTTGGGCGGAATCCAGCTCCTGTCTAATCTCTGCGGTTCATATCCCAGGTATAGACAATTGGGAAGCGGATTATCTCAGTCGCCAAACGTTGCATCCGGGCGAATGGTCTCTTCACCCAGAGGTATTTCTTCAGATTGTTCAAATGTGGGAACTTCCAGAAATAGATCTGATGGCGTCTCATCTAAACAAGAAACTTCCCAGGTATCTGTCCAGATCCCGGGATCCTCAGGCGGAGGCAGTGGATGCATTATCACTTCCTTGGAAGTATCATCCTGCTTATATCTTTCCGCCTCTAGTTCTTCTTCCAAGAGTAATCTCCAAGATTCTGAAGGAATGCTCGTCTGTTCTGCTGGTAGCTCCGGCATGGCCTCACAGGTTTTGGTATGTGGATCTTGTCCGGATGGCCTCTTGCCAACCGTGGACTCTTCCGTTAAGACCAGACCTTCTGTCACAAGGTCCTTTTTTCCATCAGGATCTGAAATCCTTAAATTTAAAGGTATGGAGATTGAACGCTTGATTCTTGGTCAAAGAGGTTTCTCTGACTCTGTGACTAATACTATGTTACAGGCTCGTAAATCTGTATCTAGAGAGATATATTATAGAGTCTGGAAAACTTATATTTCTTGGTGTCTTTCTCATCATTTTTCTTGGCATTCTTTTAGAATACCGAGAATTTTACAGTTTCTTCAGGATGGTTTAGATAAGGGTTTGTCCGCAAGTTCCTTGAAAGGTCAAATCTCTGCTCTTTCTGTTCTTTTTCACAGAAAGATTGCTATTCTTCCTGATATTCATTGTTTTGTACAAGCTTTGGTTCGTATAAAACCTGTCATTAAGTCAATTTCTCCTCCTTGGAGTTTGAATTTGGTTCTGGGAGCTCTTCAAGCTCCTCCGTTTGAACCTATGCATTCATTGGACATTAAATTACTTTCTTGTAAAGTTTTGTTCCTTTTGGCCATCTCTTCTGCCAGAAGAGTTTCTGAATTATCTGCTCTTTCTTGTGAGTCTCCTTTTCTGATTTTTCATCAGGATAAGGCGGTGTTGCGAACTTCTTTTGAATTTTTACCTAAAGTTGTGAATTCCAACAACATTAGTAGAGAAATTGTGGTTCCTTCATTATGTCCTAATCCTAAGAATTCTAAGGAGAAATCGTTGCATTCTTTGGATGTTGTTAGAGCTTTGAAATATTATATTGAAGCTACTAAGTCTTTCCGAAAGACTTCTAGTCTATTTGTTATTTTTTCCGGTGCTAGAAAGGGCCAGAAAGCTTCTGCCATTTCTTTGGCATCTTGGTTGAAATCTTTAATTCATCTTGCTTATGTTGAGTCGGGTAAAACTCTGCCTCAGAGGATTACAGCTCATTCTACTAGGTCAGTTTCTACTTCCTGGGCGTTTAGGAATGAAGCTTCGGTTGATCAGATTTGCAAAGCAGCAACTTGGTCCTCTTTGCATACTTTTACTAAATTCTACCATTTTGATGTATTTTCTTCTTCTGAAGCAGTTTTTGGTAGAAAAGTACTTCAGGCAGCGGTTTCAGTTTGAATCTTCTGCTTATGTTTTTCATTAAACTTTATTTTGGGTGTGGATTATTTTCAGCAGGAATTGGCTGTCTTTATTTTATCCCTCCCTCTCTAGTGACTCTTGTGTGGAAAGATCCACATCTTGGGTAATCATTATCCCATACGTCACTAGCTCATGGACTCTTGCTAATTACATGAAAGAAAACATAATTTATGTAAGAACTTACCTGATAAATTCATTTCTTTCATATTAGCAAGAGTCCATGAGGCCCGCCCTTTTTTTGTGGTGGTTATGATTTTGTATAAAGCACAATTATTCCAATTCCTTATTTTATATGCTTTCGCACTTTTTTATCACCCCACTTCTTGGCTATTCGTTAAACTGAATTGTGGGTGTGGTGAGGGGTGTATTTATAGGCATTTTGAGGTTTGGGAAACTTTGCCCCTCCTGGTAGGAATGTATATCCCATACGTCACTAGCTCATGGACTCTTGCTAATATGAAAGAAATGAATTTATCAGGTAAGTTCTTACATAAATTATGTTTTCTTTATATCAACATCTGCACCCATGTTGATAATCTTCTAGACAAAATAATATTGTTTCTTAGTTTCACAAGTAAGTTCAAAGAGAATATAGCAACACCTTTGAAATCATATTATGTAAAATGTTCTTATGTCCAGAATACTGACAACAAATGCTTCTCACACATGGAATACTTTCTTCAGATTTTTCCAAAGGTCATGATGCATAGGTCACTGGTCTCAGCTTTCCAAACTTCTCTTGACACAGCACTGCAGATAAAAAAAATTCTGTAGCAGCAACTTCCAAGTGAAACATTTTTCTTGGGTCTGGTGGAAACAACACTGTAGCATTGATTACAGCCTTTTTAAGTTTTCAAAAGCTTTTCTATGACGCTCTGTCCATTGTGCTTTTATATTATCTTCTGGAACCTCTTTCTTTAGCATAAAATACAATTGTCTAGCCAAGTCTGTAAACTGTGGATTAAAGTCTTTTTGGTATTTGAGCAATCCCAAAAATTATCTTAAAACAGTCTTTGATACAGGTACGTTCAGTCTTCTTATAACATCTACCTTTTGCTAATCTGGAGTCTTTCCTTCAGGTGAAATTGTCACTCCTAAAAAGTTCACTGTTATCTGTAAAAAGTAGCATTTCTTTGGATTCACTTTTTAGTCCAGCATTTGCCAATAAGTTCAACAATGCTGTAAACAATTGAAAATGTTCTTCTGTTTCTGTAGCAAGTAACAAATCATCAACATATTGCAGAAGTGCCAATAGTCTTGAAAATCTTGATAGAATAGCAGCCATCCTTTCATGGAAAATAGTTGCTGAATTGTTCAGGACCATAGGAAGACAGATAAACAGAACTTGATCTTCTTCTTTCCACTTGAAGACAAACTTGTACTGTGACTTTAGGTGCAGAGGTACAAACCAATATCTGTTTGCTATATCAAGGCTTAAATAAAACTTTGCATTGGGAGGGATAAAGGAAAAAATGGTACAAACCTCTCTGAAATTTGTTGCATAGGCAGGTGATACTGGATGTAATTTACCTTAATTGTTAAACGCCAATTTCCATCAGGTTTCTGTACAAACTAAATAGTAAAATTAATAACAGATTTACATTATCTCAATACACCTTGTTCACATAAATAATATATTGTTTGCTGTACATATGGCTCACTTTCCTTAGTAATATAATAATATGGATATTGCTTTTTAGCTAAATGTACATTTCCTGTGATAAACTCATTCCCTTGCAATTTCCCCAATCATATTTATGTTTAGCAAATGCATGTTCAAACTGCTGCAAAATATTTGTAACCTTAGTATTTTTATGTACAAGTAAACTTAAATTGTCAGGTTTCTTTAGACTATAGACACAATGTGAAACAGAAATAACACAATGTTTATCATCTGTATTAAACTATATTTTACCATTAGCATATTTAAGTAAAACATATTTTGTGAGAAATTTAGAACCCAAAATTGACATTTTATCAGGCTAATTCACTAAATATTCTTCTAATTCAAAATACCATTATCAATTAAAGTCATACTCTTTTTAGCTTTTATAACATCAGTATATAAACCTTGAAAAACCTACAAAACAATTTTCTCCCCTGTGAACAATGGATTAGATTAAGGCTTTGTGAGGTATAAATAATGAATACACCAGTATTTATTAAAAATTCATTCTGTCATGAGCCCCCATTTAAAAACTGGGCAACTATATACATTATGTCTGAACCTCACTCCAGACAAAATTGGAGGCAATTATCCCTTTTATCCATTTTCAGAACTGGTAATTTTATTTGTAATTTGAATCAATTTAACGCTTTCCAGTTCCTTTTTTAGATTTTCCAATTTGTATCTTGTTTCAAATTGTTCAGTAAATATTGCTACAATAGTATTGTGTCTTTGTACCAATTGGTCATTAATATGTCTCCATTTTTTACAAAGATAATACTTAATCAATTTTACACATCTTTTCTTGTTAGACATGGTATTAGTACATTGTTTACTTGGGAATAGCTCTTCAACTGCAGGCATTCTCTGTTTTATTCCCTTGTTAGTTTCATTACACAACAACTCTTCTCTTTTTAGACATTCAATTATTTTGTTAAAAGTGTTACTTGAAACCACAGTCAAACCAATCAATTTTCTAATTTCTGGATTACTTCAAATTATTATCTCATGCCTATATATTTTATTCTTATGACCCACTTCAGTATTTTCAGGCAAAGTTAATTTATACATTTCAAATAGTTTATCAGCAAAACCTTGCACTGATTAATTTTTTTTTCTGCATGCAATTCCCATATGATAAATGAACATCCATTTAATCAATACCCAATGTTTTTAGTAACTCATGCACTAATTGTTTAACTCTTGGGCTAAGAATTAAATCTGAAGGCATGCTTTTTTTTTAAAAATTCATCATCCATGTGTACTACAATTATGTCAACTAATTTACTTAACCTAGCATTTTCCATGCAAGACAAAAGCTGGTTTAACTTAGTATGAAATCAACACTCCTTCTCTATCAAATGCTCCTTCTAAAACCAAAATGCAATCTTTACAATTTCCACACTCATGTCAAATATATTTTCAACACACTGGTATTCTACATGTGGCGATTCATGCATTAACCTCTCCTAGTTTTATTTGCAATTCATTAATATTTTGACACAAAATATCCTCAGAGACACACATTTGTCCTGACTTTAAAACTCTAATTGCTCGACCAGCGATCAGTCACTATTTGTAAAGACACATTCACCATATTTTTTTCAACAAAACATCTCTTGTTTCATTGACTTGACAGAAGCATCTGTTGCACTTGCTAGACTCAAACACAATTCCACAGCTCTAATTGCCTATGTTCTCTAATTCTCCAAAACCTGAGTAATATATTTCTATGTTATATGCACTAAACCTTAATGCTTTTTATTTATTTATTTTTTTCTTCAGAATTAGAAAATATCTTATGTTCAATAGATTTATTAACATAATCTTGTACATTAAACTATGGAAATTTAAAATGTCAGTTTGTTTTTTACTGAAGCGATCTTTCCTAAACACAGCTCCATAACCTTTTAACCTTGTGAATGTTATAAACAACTACACCTCTTAAGATGCTAGCTAATTCCTTAGCATAAGTAATCTATCTCTCTTTAACGAAAACTATAAATAAAGCTATCTGTTGTGAACACGAATTCTAACATCTCCTACCTGCCATCGTCAAATATGTAAGAATTTACACTTAACAATAAAGTATCTTATGTTAAAAACCATTCACGTCTAAAAATTAATATATACATATCTCAATAATCAGCCTTGTGCAAACGAAGTCTATATATACAATCTTCTGTATATCTGTATGACCCTTCAAGAACAAATAACAATACTTCCTTCAAAATAAACAATCACACATTTATTAAAGAAAGATAAATAACAAGATTACTAGAGGGTGTTAGTTCATGTGTGTCATATAGATAACACTGTGCTACGTGTTAAACAGCAGAGTGGTCAGACAGGCAGTTCAGAAACAATAAGGCAATCCAGCAATAAGTAACACCCAGGAGCACACACAGTAAGTCCTGTACTTGGGCAGTGTATGTAAGTTATGCAGGTACTTACATAGGAGCCGATTCGTGCCAAGGAAGACTTCAAAGGATCCAACCGGCTTAAGAGGGGAACAGCTCACAGTAACTGCCACGTCCCTGGCAACAGCCAGAGTGGCGCAACGGGAGCAGCGTGACATAGCCCCCCACTCAAGGATTCCCTCTGGGAACCAGAGTCGGCTTCGAAGGGTGAGCAGCATGTAACTTGGAGACCAAAGATGAAGCATGCACATTACGGCCTGGAACGCTTCGCCACAGAGTATCCCTCTCACTTTTTCTATTCTTGGTAAGAGACTATAAAGTTAAAACAGGAAAAGAATAGGGCCCACCTGGCCTGTCGAGGATTGAGTCGATGAGTAGTCTCTAGGTACGTCAGATTCTTGTGGTCAGTGAGAATCTGAATGGGGTTGGCAGTACCCTCTAGCCAATGACGCTATTCAGTCAGGGCCATCTTAATGTCTAAGAGTTCATGATTACTCACATCGTAATTCCTCTTTGTAGGAGTAAACCATTTGGGGGAAAAAAAGACCACAGGGTGCAAGTTGGAGGTGAAAGGGTACCAATGGGTCAAGACTGCACCATCTCGGAGGCATAGATCTAGAGTAAACTGTAGTTGAAGATCAGGATGGCGGAGCACAGGAGCAGAACAAAAGACCCTTTTCAGATGGGAGAAAGCATCCACAGCTACAGGAGGCCAATTCTTGCAGTCTTTGTTTCGTTTAGTCAGCTCAGTGAGTAGAGCAACGATTTGGGAGAAGTTTTAAACTTGTGATAATAGTTGGAAAACCCCAAGAATTTCTGTAGTTCCTTTAATGAGGTGGGTTGAGGCAATTCCAGAACAGCGGTTAGCTTTGTAGGCTACATGGCAAAACCTTCCTTTGAGATGACATATCGAAGGAACTGGATCTGGACTTGATCAGACTAACATTTCTCCAGCTTGGCTACCAGATAATTGTTTCTGAAGCAAAGAAGTACCTGTTTTACATGCTCATGATGCTCCTCAAAGGGTAAAGGAAAATATGAGGATGTCATCCAAATAGACGATGACTGTGCGATTAAGGAGGTCACGGAAGACATCATTAACAATGCTTTGAAGACAGCATGGGGCATTGCACAAGCCAAAAGACGTTACAGGGTATTCGTAATGCCCTGATCTCGTGTTGATGGCAGTCTTCTACTCATAATCCTTAACAAGAAAAAATGGACCACAGGTAAAGCACTTAATAGCATTTATTTAGCAGCAGGATAAAAAACACAAAGTAAAAATATACTTGCAAGTACAAGAAGAACGGTATGACGTGTTTCGGTTTTATGCCGTCTTCAGATACCTCTCATGTCCTGGGAAGAGACAAATGAGATTGTACGCCCCAGGTAGATCCAACTTTGTAAAGTAGCAAGCATTTTAGTGGATAAAAGGAATAGGATAGAAATTGTATTCTCTAGACACACCTGTTCCGGAGGAGGAGCTTAGCACAGGTTGCTGAGAGTTTGTCCTCTAGTCCCAGAGCACCTGGCGGAATCCCCACGCGCCAAGCCCGACACCTGGGGCAGCTAACTGGACGGCAAGTTACAATTGCCACCGGAACACACAGTGGAATTACATACCACTGTTTCACCTTCTCCCAGATTGGAAAAACTGCAACATCTACTGTTTGGTTGTAATCCTATTAATACTACGGATAAACTCCATGAATGGATACAAACTTACTACCCCACTAAAAATCAATCCTGGAGGATTGAGTTGCGGTAAAGATTCACAGTTGCTAGAACCTGCACTGCTATCTTACATTCTAAAGTTAAGACATTACCTCGATCTCTTTCATCATCATACACACTCTTTCTCTCACCTTGCCTCCCCACCTGGTGCGAAGAGCGGAGCTTGCCTGGTGGAGCGGACAGCGATTCCCATTGCAGAGCCGTGATTACGGTCACGCAGGAAGTCACCACAGACGTGAGCTCATCCCCCCTCCCCCACCGGTGCTGCGCGGGAGGAGGTGGACTGGAGCGGAGCTGCTGCTGAGTGCTGGAAGCGCCGGGACTTTCGTGCTGTGACCGGGAGCCTGTGTAGGTGGTCAGCTGGGCTGCGGCCGAGAGTTTCGAGCGGGTCGAGTGGACCGGCATTGACCCAATCACCTGGATCCCTCCTCCCCCACCGGTGCTGCGTGGGAGGAGGTGATAAGAACGCCGGTGAGTTAACCGGCTTCACTAAGGGGGCGCCGGAGTTACGCGCTGCCACCGAAACTAGTAGGAGAGAGTGGCAAGACCCCCAACGGATACCCCCCAACACTGCAAAAAGACCACCACAGAACGAGGAACTCGACTCCCTCCCTCCCCACCGGAGGTAGAGTAATAATCACACTAGTGTGACCGCATTAAAGGGAATTGGTTGTAGCCTGGGCCACAAGGGAAACATTATAAAGAGCTGAGGATCACTCGTTGTTTTTTTTTTCTTCTCTTCTTTCTCTTTGGCCCAAATGTAAAAAGGGGTGGCTATACTCTAAAAACATCCGCTGAACTTGGACCATCTTAAAGGCACCCTGGGTGAGGCAGGTGAGTATAACTCAGTTGAAATGGAATTTTTTAAGATAGATTCACCAAGCGCCTGCTGAAATTGACCCTTGGCTCAGATAAATTGACCCCTAGTGGTCAAAAAAAGGAAACAGAATGAATCAGAACTTTATCAAAGCGCCAACTTTAAGAAGGCCGGGTCTTAGATACACTAACACTCACAGATGGATTTTGGTAAATTTATTTTGATAAAATAAAAACAATAATAGCCAGTGAAATTCCAACAGTGTGCATATACGTTTTTTGGTTCAATCTTGTATTTAAACAATATTGGTAGCTAAAAATGGTAAATGGTTTATTTTTAAACCCTTCTTAAAATCATTAAAAGTAAAACGATCTAAAATCTAAAAGTCCCTCATGGATCCATGTTAACAGTCTAATAGTTCTTCCAACCTTGCATTGGATTAAGTATATTGTTAACACTGATGGTTTCTAATTAAATTTCTGACAGTTTGGAAAGCTTCCTTCTGCAAAGCACTGAGTTGGAATAGCTTTATTATTCCGGGTCGTGCTTTCCACGTTGTAAGTGGGGAGCGACAAAAAATACTTTCAATGTCTCCTATTATCAGTATCAATCCGGTTGTTAGAATATAAATCAACAATGGTGTAAAAGTAAATAAATGAATAGACGTTATTAAATACCGGTGGTCAGTGATGCAAATAATATATATATCGTGTGACAATTTCAAAATTAAACTGAATGTTAAGGTGACTTCCTAAAATCAATATGAAAATCTTTCAAATACGTGCTAACTACTCCTTTCAGAAACGTGATACAGAGAACAAAGTCTTAAAATCAATATGAAAATCTTGCTAAATATTCCTTTAAAAACGTGAAACAGAGAACAAAGTGTAATCCTCAAGTGAAAAAATATTGCTCAAGTGAAAAAATAGTGAATATAAAAAATACACTTGTGAACAATAGTCTTCAATTAAGTGCTGATTCCAAAGCTGTATAAAACTGTAGAACAATGTAAAAAATATATATGTAGAACAATGTAAAAAATAGTACAAAAATAGTCAATAAAAATAATCCGTGAAAATAAGTGATAGTGTGTGAAAGTTAGAAACCTTGCTTGCAAAAAAGTGTCCTCACAATCCTATGCGTGCGAGATTTTTCAGGCAGCCCTGGGTCCCTTGGCCCTCAAGTGTATGGTCCCTCAGCTTTTTCAAGCCTTTGTTTCCTCTTGCTAGCTCGCGGTCCCTCTGCCGAAAAAGTATATAATAGTGTAGATTGCTACAGATATATGGGTAATATGAAGTAACACTTACCAGCCAACGCGTTTCGGTCCAGAATGACCTTTCTCAAGACTGGTTTTACCTATACTGCCGGGCATTTAAATACCCTGATGTTAATGACCTTTCCATAGCACCGGAAGTGTTTGTTTAACATCTCCGTTTTTAAGTCATTCTAACAATGTTTTTATCTGTAATATCTTGTATTGTCCTCCTAATGTTTGCAAAACTAAGAAACTTCTGTGTATTCCTTTAATTGTTAGGTTATTTTTTAACCGATTTTTGTCCTTTTCTATTGGTTATTCTGGTGGCCTAAATTCCACCTGTGATTCGCTGTTCTTGGGGGTGTGTGAAACCTATGTTCCCTTATTAGATGGTTTGCCATGTGTCTTTGTTTATACTTCCTTACGGTGTCACTATAACGAATGTCTGTGACTATAGTGTTGCAATTGTTTGCAGTAAGAAACAAATAGTAGAGGCTTTTATATATTCTTTTCCTAGGTTGTTTTACAACCCGATTTTTGTCTATTTCTATTGGCTATTCAGATGGCCTAGATTTCTCCTATCATTCGTTGTTCTTGGGGGTGTGTGCAAAGTATGCTTTCCTATTGGATGATTTGCCGTGTGTCTTTACTTATATTTCCTTATGACACATGGATCAAAATATCGCTATAAAAAACGGCTTTGTCATCTACTTTAGTTATATTTTTAATACTCATGAACTTTTCAATATGTTATTGCCTCATCATTTGTGAACTTATTTATATATTAGGGTTTTAGTTAATTAGCTATATTGCTCCTTTATTTACTACCCTCAGGGGTGTACTCCTTATGGATTTTCCTATTGGGTGTTTGGACCCATTTCTGTTCTTCCCTGTTGGGTATTCAAACTTATAGACGTCAATCAATTTCCCTATATGTCAATAAGTTTCACTTACTTCATAGTGGAAAATCGCCACAGGTGAAACAAAAAGCTTATTTTTGTTAGTGGTCTTTGGATGTATATTAAATGAGTCTGCGACGTTAACATACCCTTTTGTTTTCATTCTAAAAGAATGTTTCTCAACTTGAATGTTTCTCAAGTTAACTGACCCTTATGTTAAATTGTGAAAGACTGTTTCTCAACTCCTAAAAGAATGTTTCTCAGCTTGAATACTTTCATGAATTTACCTTATTTCCTAATATTGCTTACAAATATGCGATCGATTTTCTCTATAATAAGTATAGTCAGTCTAATCCGCACCCTTCAATTCTGATATTCGTTCTGAATCTTTATACATCCACCAGTTTTTGCTGTCAGCAATGTATTTGACTCTTTATCTGCCGGTTTAAGTTATCCGAGCATGAAAACTTAGTATTGGTTTGTCCTAAACACTTTTCGTTATGATTGGTTAGTTTTTCTTTTATCTACATATGATATTCGGTTTTTTATCTTCAAATTGACTTTGTACAATCCATATTATATAAAAAAGCTCCAAAACGTTTCACTATAGTACCCTTTTTCTATAGTTCCCATGCTCCTCCTATTTCTAAGAGGTTCTATATGTGATTATTGGTGTACAATGTTTTAAATATTTGAGTGATTGTCTGTATATTTAAATGTTTATAAATTCTTCTTTGGGAGTATATTAATCAATATTTAGTTGTTAGCATAAACAGAGAGAACATTTCGGTTTTAAATTTTTGTGCCTACAGGAATTAGGATTAATGTCTTCATATACACAATAGGACTTTCATATAGTGTGTTTGGTATCCCCAAGTCTTGTGAGTTCCTCTTACAGCTAGTGAGAGATATATCTTTTTTATATATCAAGTAAGAGATATATTCTTTATATGAGTTGTAAGTTATTCCTTGATATTAAGTCAAGTTGAGTATGGTAAGGTGGATTTCAAATATTAAAAAATAATAAATCCATGGGAATGTTTATTTTGATTTAGATCAATGTGATCGGACACCCAATCATTTTCAGATCTATCCCTTTTGTTTTTCCAGGTCTTTCTTTCTGCCAGATAGAATAAGTGTGGTTTGGAATTGGTCACTAGATGGGATCTGCGAGGTGAGGGGGTTTGGGATTTAGGTTCTTCTATCCAAGGAGTTCAAACGTGTCCCTTAAAGTTGATGTTTGGCCATTCTCAGTTCAAGTACAGGCGGTAAGCCTGCCAAAGAGTTCAAACGTGTCCCTTTAAGTTGATGTTCAGCCATTCTCAGTTCAAATTCAGGAGGTGAGCCAGATCCTCTTTGTTGTTCAACCCTCTTGGGTAAAGACAGTCCATATGGAATATCCATTTGGATTCTTCTGTCAATAACTTTTTTCCATGGTCTCCCCCTCTCCAATTGGTAGGGACTTTCTGTATCCCTATATATTTCAAAACCTTGAAATATATAGGGATACAGAAAGTCCCTACCAATTGGAGAGGGGGAGACCATGGAAAAAAGTTATTGACAGAAGAATCCAAATGGATATTCCATATGGACTGTCTTTACCCAAGAGGGTTGAACAACAAAGAGGATCTGGCTCACCTCCTGAATTTGAACTGAGAATGGCTGAACATCAACTTAAAGGGACACGTTTGAACTCTTTGGCAGGCTTACCGCCTGTACTTGAACTGAGAATGGCCAAACATCAACTTTAAGGGACACGTTTGAACTCCTTGGATAGAAGAACCTAAATCCCAAACCCCCTCACCTCGCAGATCCCATCTAGTGACCAATTCCAAACCACACTTATTCTATCTGGCAGAAAGAAAGACCTGGAAAAACAAAAGGGATAGATCTGAAAATGATTGGGTGTCCGATCACATTGATCTAAATCAAAATAAACATTCCCATGGATTTATTATTTTTTAATATTTGAAATCCACCTTACCATACTCAACTTGACTTAATATCAAGGAATAACTTACAACTCATATAAAGAATATATCTCTTACTTGATATATAAAAAAGATATATCTCTCACTAGCTGTAAGAGGAACTCACAAGACTTGGGGATACCAAACACACTATATGAAAGTCCTATTGTGTATATGAAGACATTAATCCTAATTCCTGTAGGCACAAAAATTTAAAACCGAAATGTTCTCTCTGTTTATGCTAACAACTAAATATTGATTAATATACTCCCAAAGAAGAATTTATAAACATTTAAATATACAGACAATCACTCAAATATTTAAAACATTGTACACCAATAATCACATATAGCACCTCTTAGAAATAGGAGGAGCATGGGAACTATAGAAAAAGGGTACTATAGTGAAACGTTTTGGAGCTTTTTTATATAATATGGATTGTACAAAGTCAATTTGAAGATAAAAAACCGAATATCATATGTAGATAAAAGAAAAACTAACCAATCATAACGAAAAGTGTTTAGGACAAACCAATACTAAGTTTTCATGCTCGGATACCTTAAACCGGCAGATAAAGAGTCAAATACATTGCTGACAGCAAAAACTGGTGGATGTATAAAGATTCAGAACGAATATCAGAATTGAAGGGTGCGGATTAGACTGACTATACTTATTATAGAGAAAATCGATCGCATATTTGTAAGCAATATTAGGAAATAAGGTAAATTCATGAAAGTATTCAAGCTGAGAAACATTCTTTTAGGAGTTGAGAAACAGTCTTTCACAATTTAACATAAGGGTCAGTTAACTTGAGAAACATTCAAGTTGAGAAACATTCTTTTAGAATGAAAACAAAAGGGTATGTTAACGTCGCAGACTCATTTAATATACATCCAAAGACCACTAACAAAAATAAGCTTTTTGTTTCACCTGTGGCGATTTTCCACTATGAAGTAAGTGAAACTTATTGACATATAGGGAAATTGATTGACGTCTATAAGTTTGAATACCCAATAGGGAAGAACAGAAATGGGTACAAACACCCAATAGGAAAATCCATAAGGAGTACACCCCTGAGGGTAGTAAATAAAGGAGCAATATAGCTAATTAACTAAAACCCTAATATATAAATAAGTTCACAAATGATGAGGCAATAACATATTGAAAAGTTCATGAGTATTAAAAATATAACTAAAGTAGATGACAAAGCCGTTTTTTATAGCGATATTTTGATCCATGTGTCATAAGGAAATATAAGTAAAGACACACGGCAAATCATCCAATAGGAAAGCATACTTTGCACACACCCCCAAGAACAACGAATGATAGGAGAAATCTAGGCCATCTGAATAGCCAATAGAAATAGACAAAAATCGGGTTGTAAAACAACCTAGGAAAAGAATATATAAAAGCCTCTACTATTTGTTTCTTACTGCAAACAATTGCAACACTATAGTCACAGACATTCGTTATAGTGACACCGTAAGGAAGTATAAACAAAGACACACGGCAAACCATCCAATAAGGGAACATAGGTTTCACACACCCCCAAGAACAGCGAATCACAGGTGGAATTTAGGCCACCAGAATAACCAATAGAAAAGGACAAAAATCGGTTAAAAGATAACCTAACAATTAAAGGAATACACAGAAGTTTCTTAGTTTTGCAAACATTAGGAGGACAATACAAGATATTACAGATAAAAACATTGTTAGAATGACTTAAAAACGGAGATGTTAAACAAACACTTCCGGTGCTATGGAAAGGTCATTAACATCAGGGTATTTAAATGCCCGGCAGTATAGGTAAAACCAGTCTTGAGAAAGGTCATTCTGGACCGAAACGCGTTGGCTGGTAAGTGTTACTTCATATTACCCATATATCTGTAGCAATCTACACTATTATATACTTTTTCGGCAGAGGGACCGCGAGCTAGCAAGAGGAAACAAAGGCTTGAAAAAGCTGAGGGACCATACACTTGAGGGCCAAGGGACCCAGGGCTGCCTGAAAAATCTCGCACGCATAGGATTGTGAGGACACTTTTTTGCAAGCAAGGTTTCTAACTTTCACACACTATCACTTATTTTCACGGATTATTTTTATTGACTATTTTTGTACTATTTTTTACATTGTTCTACATATATATTTTTTACTTTGTTCTACAGTTTTATACAGCTTTGGAATCAGCACTTAATTGAAGACTATTGTTCACAAGTGTATTTTTTATATTCACTATTTTTTCACTTGAGCAATATTTTTTCACTTGAGGATTACACTTTGTTCTCTGTTTCACGTTTTTAAAGGAATATTTAGCAAGATTTTCATATTGATTTTAAGACTTTGTTCTCTGTATCACGTTTCTGAAAGGAGTAGTTAGCACGTATTTGAAAGATTTTCATATTGATTTTAGGAAGTCACCTTAACATTCAGTTTAATTTTGAAATTGTCACACAATATATATATTATTTGCATCACTGACCACCGGTATTTAATAACGTCTATTCATTTATTTACTTTTACACCATTGTTGATTTATATTCTAACAACCGGATTGATACTGATAATAGGAGACATTGAAAGTATTTTTTGTCGCTCCCCACTTACAACGTGGAAAGCACGACCCGGAATAATAAAGCTATTCCAACTCAGTGCTTTGCAGAAGGAAGCTTTCCAAACTGTCAGAAATTTAATTAGAAACCATCAGTGTTAACAATATACTTAATCCAATGCAAGGTTGGAAGAACTATTAGACTGTTAACATGGATCCATGAGGGACTTTTAGATTTTAGATCGTTTTACTTTTAATGATTTTAAGAAGGGTTTAAAAATAAACCATTTACCATTTTTAGCTACCAATATTGTTTAAATACAAGATTGAACCAAAAAACGTATATGCACACTGTTGGAATTTCACTGGCTATTATTGTTTTTATTGTATCAAAATAAATTTACCAAAATCCATCTGTGAGTGTTAGTGTATCTAAGACCCGGCCTTCTTAAAGTTGGCGCTTTGATAAAGTTCTGATTCATTCAGTTGAAATGGAAGCTGCTTGTTATTTCTTTCACATGAACTAGTAACATAACTGGGCAAGGAATTATAAAGCAGTGTGTTATGATACATATTAATGGTGGGCGAAAGGAAAGAAAAAATTTGTACGATCAGTTAAAAGAACGGTTACACTTTTCATAGCTCTGCAAAAGAAGAAAAGAGGTGGAGGAGAGAGGGAAGGAAAAGAGAAAAAAAAAGAATCTTTACACAGATAAACTTTTAAAAATTCACCCTATGCCTTGCTAAGAAGAAGCTAAAATTAATGCAGAGGCGATCCCAAAAGGAACAGACATTTGATTATTTCTCATATAGTTTTGCTGAATGCATATATATTTTTTACAAAGCAAGGGAATAACAGTTTATTTCGTATATAAGATTGTACCTATAGATACTAGGCATCGAAATGATATTTTACGTTGCTTATTTTTGCTTTATTTCTTGATATTGCCTTCCCTTCTGTTGTTTTTTTTAGGCCTCTAATGTGGTATTGGTATTGTTTAAATAGTCTAGACAACCATCTTTATCCTCCACGCACAAGTGAAGATTGTTTACAATTCCAAATATAAGTAGAGAGGAAGACTAATAACTGTTCTAGAATTACTACTACTCAGAAATATTTTTAGCTCCTCTCCTCTACAGTCATATCATAGTTGTGGAGTCATAAATCTCCTCGCTCAAAAAAGGGAGGGGGAAGAAGAAGGGAGGGAATTTTGGAGAAAGTTATATCGCTCCCTGACCTTAAAATTATATTTTCATTACGAAGCAGGTATACCTATAAACCAAAACTCAATTTCAGGAATACACCTTTACATTGATTACAATATGTCTCATATTATTGCTATTATAATTGATTGAATTTTTGTTAAGATATATAGACAATTTTAGAACAAAATCTGAATTTGATAATCCTCAGACTTCAGAGTTAAGGTTCAGTGAGTGAGAACAAAGAGTCATAGTTCAGTGGACCAGAAATTTATTTTTATTTTTTTGCTTTGCTCCCTTAGAATAAGGTAAATCACCGCCAATACTTGACTAAATAGCCTGGAATAAAACTCACTCAATCCCTTCCCTCCCCCCGGTCTCCGGGTTTTTTTTTTTTTTTCTTTCTTCTTTTTTTTTTCTTTTTTTCTTTTTTTTTGTTTTTTTGTTTTTTTTTGTTTTTTTTCTCCATCCCCTCTCTTTCTTCACGACATTCACAAGATATATACACAGCACAAAATTCCTCACTCCCCCCCCTTTTTTTCTTCACTCTTTCTCCCTGGGCTCGCCCCTTAAACTCAACATCAACTCACATAATCACCTTGTTGTTTGTAGACAATTCTCAATCTTCAAATTCACTTTAAGTCTCTCCTATCACCATTCCCCCCCCCCCTTTTTTTTTTTTCTCCTTCTTTTCTCCCCTTCTTCATCACTTTTAAATCACTCCCCACTTTGGGTCAGACCCCCTAATCACGTAATTGGTACATGGATACATTTCTTGACACCTCCTTTAAGACCCCTCCCTCAAGCATGGCGGGTAGACATAAGGATAAAAAATCTAAGGGAGCCCCAGAAATAACAACTGATATGCAATCTTCAATCTCCAATGTAACTCCAGTAAATGAGGTAATCAATATTGAAAATTTGGTTGCAAGTATCTCTGAAGCCCTAACCCCAAAATTTGACTCCCTGAAATCTGAATTAAAACAAGACATCACCTTGCTTACCCTAGAAGTTAGACAATTTTCAAACAGATTGCAGGAGGTGGAACAAAGGGTCTCAGACCTTGAAGACCTTACTAGTACCCAAACCTCCACTTTAGAGGACACAAGAATAAAGTTGCAAAAAATGCACTTAAGACTTGAAGATTTAGAAAACCGATCACGTAGAAACAATGTTAGGATTATCGGTATACCAGAAGGAAAGAAATATGAAAACCTAACTCTGTTTATAACCAAAAACCTTGCCCAATTACTTGAAATGCCCACTACACAATTAATAGTGGAAAGAGCACACAGGTTAGGTCCACCTTTACCCGAAAACGGTTCTAATCACAAACCCAGACCAGTAATAGTGCGCTTTCTAAATTACCTAGATAAAGTAAATATCCTTCAGCAATATAGGAAAAAACAGCCTATTAGTATAGATGGTGTTAAAATTCTCATATTTCAGGACTTTTCAGTCGAAACTTCTTTAAAAAGACGATAACTGGCACCACTTTGCACAAAGTTAATACAGAAAGGGATACGTGCAACCCTAATTTTTCCAGCTAAATTAAAAGTAATCATCAAAAATGAAACGCACCTCTTCGAAAAAGCATGTGAGGCCGAAAGGTTTATTTCAGAGTTAGTAAGTAAAGAGACTTAAACCAAACACAGAGCAATTCTCGTAAGAATTATTATGATTTTTAAGAACAATATGCAAAATCTGGAAAAGAAATAATCCAGGATAGGGAGGAAAAAGAGGGGGTACTTATCCCCTCTTTACAGATTGAGTTTCCTGATCCTAATTTCACTTTCCTTTCCCCCTCCCCCCCCTTTTTTTTTTCTTTTCTCTATTTTTTTCTCTCTTTTCCTCCTTTCTCTTTTTTCCCTCTCCTTCCTCTCCCCGCCCCCCCCCCACCCGACGTGGCGCCTCAGGTTCCCTCCTCATCAACATTTTTTTGAAAAGAGATGACAGAACCTATAGATAAAATCAAAGTTATTTCCTGGAATGTAGGGGGAATTTCAACCCCAATAAAAAGGAAAGCTATCATCTCACACATGGGAAAGATGCAAGCAGATATAATTTTCCTACAAGAAACACATTTAAATACAGAAGAGGCGATGAAACTGAGGGGCTCTTGGATTAAACAAGTATTCGTCTCACCTAGTTATAGAAGGAAAAGAGGAGTGGCTATACTGATAGGGAAAATATTAGAACCAGAGTTATTACAGTGTAAGAGTGACCCAGAGGGGAGATTCATAATGTTGAAGATTAAAATTGCTAAACAAAGTTATACGTTATGTAATATATACGCACCCAACGAATTAGATTATGATTTCTGGAATTCAATACAATCTAAACTATTATCGTATTCAGAAGGCCACCTGATTATTGGAGGCGACTTCAACATGGCTCCTCAATCCCCGTTGGATAGATTGAGGTATGAGAGCAGACAGACAAAACATAAAAGGGACAACTTAGAAACAAACATATTCAAGAAAATCACCCATAACCTAGCAGTAAGAGATATATGGCAGATGCAAAATCCTGATGCACGCGATTACACGTGCTTATCTAAAGCACATAAGACCCTATCTAGGATAGATCTATTTTTAATAGATGAGCGATTAAACACCAAAAACATTAGGTCTGGGATTACACCCATAATTTTGTCCGATCACTCCCCCATTTTCGTAGAAATACAGTTACATAGTACTAGAAAGGCACTGGCAAGATTTATTTTCCCCTATTATATGGCGAATGATGCAAAATTCCAAGAAACGCTTAAAAGATAAATTTAAATAATATATCGAATTTAACTTTGAATATATAAATAAGCCGGAAATCTTTTGGGGAGCCGCAAAGGCGGTCATTAGAGGTGAAATAACGGCTTATGCCGCCATGATCTCTAAAAAATTGAATAAAAGAGAGATCGAAACCACCAAATTTGTAACTAATTCTTACAATCGTTATATCCTTCAGAAATCCCCCTTTAATTGGGCCAAATATATCAAAGCCAAGACGGAAAGAGATGCATTGGCATTACTTTTGGAAACTCAAGGAGACCTCAGATTTCAGGCTAAATTGTATCGGTTTGGTAACAAATCTGGCCGATTGTTAGCTAGGCTAGTTAAGGGAGAAAAAAAACCTATTCTGATTGATAAAATTCAACAGGAAGGGAAGATCTTAATAAAACCCGAAGATATTTCAGAAGTTTTTTCAAATTATTATAAAGATCTTTACTCAACAAGGGCTACGGATGAAGAACAGTCCAAGGAATTCTGGGACAAAATACACTGCCCCATAGTCCCGGAAGAGATAGTAAATACTCTGAATGATCCAATTTCTGAGAAGGAGGTTAACAAGACGATTTCTAAAATGCCGCTCCATAAAGCAGCAGGTCCGGACGGGATCCCAAATGAGGTCTTTAAGATCCTAGCTCCAGACATAATCCCATTACTTTGCAATTTATACAATGACTTTTATATTAACGATAAAACTATACCACCTAGTTTCTCAGCGTCTCATACAACACTTCTCCTTGTTGATAACAGAATATTTTTCTCAGAGGGGAGGGGAGGCAGGGGATAGCCCTGATCAGGCTATCGTAGCAATTGATGCTGAAAAGGCCTTTGATTCAGTCTTTTTTAGCCACATATTTCACTCCCTAGATAAATTTGGGTTTAAAGGTAAATTTTCTAACTTTATAAAAAATTTGTACAAACAATCATCCACGAAGTTGATAGTTAATAATTCCCTATCTTCGGAAATTGGAATTCAGAGGGGGACTCGTCAGGGTTGTCCCCTGTCTCCCCTTCTCTTTGACATAGCTATTGAATCTCTAGCACTTAGGATTAGAAAAGAACTTGAGGGTGTGAAAATTAATAACCACGAGATGAAAATTGCACTCTATGCGGATGATGTACTCCTTTACATCTCAAATACCAAGACAAATATACCTAAACTTTTAAATATAATAGAACAATTCGGTTCATTTTCCGGATATAAAATAAACAAATCCAAATCCGAGATTTACTGGCTTAGAAAAAACCCAGAATCAATTAAGGACTGTGTCTTTAAAGAAGTCACTGACTCATTTATGTACCTAGGAATCTCTATCCCAGTTAATCAAGCAGACTTATACAAACTAAACATAATACCAACATTGTTAAATATTCGGGAGAAAATGAAAATGTGGCAAAATCTACCAATTTCACTGTCTGGTAGAATAGAATTATATAAAATGATTCTTCTACCAAAATTATTGTATATTCTACAGAATATCCCAATATTTATTTTTGAAAAAGACAATCGTT
>NC_069501.1:759802739-759807739 GCF_027579735.1 Bombina bombina | reverse complement strand
CCCTCTGTGTGTCTCTCTCTCCTCTCTGTCTCTCTCTCCTCTCTGTCTCTCTCTCCTCTCTGTCTCTCTCTCCCCTCTGTCTGTCTCTCTCTCCCCTCTGTCTCTCTCTCTCTCTCCCCTCTGTCTCTCTCCCCTCTGTCTCTCTCTCTTCCCTCTGTCTCTCCCCTCTGTCTGTCTCTCTCCTCTCTATCTTTCTGTCTCTCCCTCTCCCCTCTGTCTCTCTCCCCTCTGTGTGTGTCTCTCTCTATCCATCTCTCTCTATCCATCTGTCTCTCTATCCATCTCTCTCCCTGTCTCTCCCCTCTGTCTCTCTCCTCATGTGTCGTTCTCCCCCATGGTCTCTTTTCTATCCCTGTCTCTTTGTCAGGTCTCCTGTCAGTCATTTCATAGCCCTTCCCACTTTGTCTTTAAGAGTATCCTGTTTCCTGTAAACAAGTGCTTAGTATTGAAACTGCTTCCTAGCAGGTGTATGTGCAGTTGTTTCTTAGGATACAAACCTAACATAATCTCCTTTCTCTAAGCCACTTGGACATCTGAACTAAGGATTAAAACTCCTCTCTACTACTGCAGCATTTATTGTCCCTGCAGTTTCTGAAGCTACATTGGACCGCAACATATTTCACAGCACACCTTCCTATTACAAAATCTTGCGCTCCCTTCTTGCCACAACTCCACTGGCACTTAGTGGTTGTTTCCTGAGTACAAGTCAACTAACCAGAAGAAAACCAAAGCAATTACAAAGAGGAAAATTGGATTGTAAAACCGGAACTTAGCCACACACCCTTTTGTGACATCACTCTCTGTTCATTCAGCTTCAGTACAGCCTACTCTGATTCAGTGTGTCAGCAGCCTGTCAGCAAGTCTGAATAGGATTGTTTCCATCTCTACACTATCTGATAGAAGGTAACACCTTGCCTGAACTAACTAACAGAGACTTTGTTTACTATAACACCAGAGCCTTTGTGTTGTTACATTGTGCCCAGATTAACTTTAACCTTTAATAATTTTTCACTGATAGTTAATCTGTATTCATCCACATTGAATACAGAAACTCAGGTGGAACAAACTCATTTTATGCAACACTGCAATTGAGATCCAAAACTATATTCATAATTGTAACAGAGTAAACACAGAATATCACATAATACTAAGCCAAACAGTGAAATGGATCCAGCAGAGCTGCCTCAGTATGTTTATTCACTTTCTCAACGTGTGGATCAACTTAATCAAGGGTTAAGGGAAATTCAGCTAGAAAATCAAACTTTGCATAAAATAATAAAGGACTCAATACAACAAAAATCAGGTCATACTGAAACTATCCCAGAACCATTAGTATCTCAACCAGATATGTTTCATGGTGACAGGAAGCTCTATAGACAGTTTAAAAATGCTTGCAATTTGTTTTTTGATTTAAGAAATAAAACATATAATACTGATAAAATAAAGGTATTAACGATAATATCCTTTTTACGTGGAAAACCCAGGGCATGGGCCGACCAATTCTATGAAAATGATGATCCTATTTTAAGCTCTCTTGATGAATTCTATGAAGCAATGGATGATCTGTATCAGGATATCAACATCCAGAACACAGCTGAAACAAGAATGAGAGCATTAAAACAAGGAAAGAAAAATGCAGAAGAATACCTCACTGAATTTAAACATTACGCCACAGATTCACAGTGGAATTCAGTAGCGCTGAAAAATCAATTCAGGCTTGGGTTGTCTGATCCAATAAAAGACGAGCTAGCTTGCATTGAACCTCCCAAGAAGCTAGAAGATTTAATGAAGTTAGTTGTGCAAATAGATAGGCGTCTCAGAGAGAGGAAGGCAGAACGTCAATCCTCAGAGTACACGCCGCGGCTACCTCAAATTCACTTTTCAGAGTCTCCTAATCCCCAAGCAATATCAAACAGTAATCCAGAAGCAATGGATATCGGGGTTATTCGAGGACCCCTGACGTCAGAAGAGAGGAGCCGTCGGAGAGCACAACAATTATGTATGTACTGTGCTAACCCTAATCACAGTGTGAAGGATTGCCCACTACTTATCCGTACAAAGAGAAGTAAATTTACTTATATACATTCTGTTATGCCTAAAGATCTAAAACCAACTTACTGTCATCTATCTCTATTTTTACAGTGGGACCAAAACCGAACGAGGATTGATGCCATCATAGATTCAGGAGCTACAGGAAACTACATAGATAGGACTTTCACCGTAAATAATAAAATTCCACTAGTGCTTAAGCAAACTCCTGTTGTAATTAGAGTTATTGATGGTACTACAATATCCACAGGTCCTATAACACACAGTACTATACCATTATTAGTTACAACTCACACTGGTCACACAGAGTATATTGTTTTCGATGTATTGCCTTCACCTTTGTTTCCCATTGTACTAGGCTTAGATTGGTTGCGGCTACACCAACCTGGCATAAACTGGAAAACTCTAGCTGTTGAACTAAACTCCACTTATTGTCAACAAACCTGTTACCCAAGGGATATACTAATACAAATTCCAGATCCTATTCCGATACTACCCCCTCAATATACTGATTTTCAGGACGTGTTCAGCAAAAAGATGGCAGAAACTTTACCACCTCATCGCAAGTACGATTGTCCAATTGAGTTAATACCAGGGTCATCCATACCGTTTGGACACCTATACCCACTCAGCCCGCCAGAGTTGGCACATTTGAAAGAATATCTTGAAGAAAATCTGAGGAAAGGATTTATCAGACCGTCTACCTCACCCGCGGGAGCGGGAATGTTCTTCGTAAGGAACAAGGACTCGTCTTTAAGACCTATCATAGACTATTGAGAACTCAATAAAAGAACAATCAAAAACAGGTATCCTCTACCTTTGATACCGGAACTCATAGAACGCCTACAAGATGCTAAAATATTCACAAAGCTCGATCTACGTGGCGCATATAATTTAATGCGCATACGAGAAGTGGATGAGTGGCTGACGGCATTTAGAACCAGATACGGTTTATTCGAGTATCTGGTAATGCCGTTTGGTTTATGTAATGCGCCAGCCACTTTCCAGCATTTCATCAATGAAATATTCAGAGATCTACTTGATGTATGCATTGTCATTTATCTTGATGACATCCTTATATATTCAGACACTATGGAGCAACATGTTAAAGATGTCAGGAAGGTTTTGACAAGACTTCGATCTCATCAATTATACGCTAAGCCAGAGAAGTGTTTGTTCCATACTAAGGAGGTGTCATTTCTTGGATACCATATCAGTCCAACTGGGATCCAAATGCAAGACAACAAAGTCCAGAAAGTCTTAGAATGGAAAGAACCCGCTACTAAAAAAGAATTGCAACGTTTTTTGGGATTTGCAAACTATTACAGAAAATTTATAAAAAACTACTCCAAGATTGCAAGACCTCTCACACAACTTATCAGCTCGACTACTCCGTTCCGTTGGACACCTAGCGCTGCCGAAACATTTTCATACCTAAAACATTGTTTTACATCTGCACCTATATTACGTTTTCCAAACCCAAAGCTGCAGTATATCCTAGAAGTGGATTCATCTGACTTTGCAGTTGGTGCAGTACTCTCGCAAAGAGAAACGATAGATTCCCCCATTCATCCAGTCTCTTTTTATTCTAAGGTGATGACTGCTGCTGAGATGAATTACTCCATTGGAGACAAGGAGCTTTTGGCAATAAGAAACTCCTTGGAACACTGGAGACACCTGCTTGAGGGGACTTCTACTCCAATACTCATATACACAGACCACAGAAATTTAAAGTTTCTTCAAAAAAACAAAACACTATCTGCAAGACAGGTTCGATGGAGTCTTTACTTCTCACGTTTGATTTTCATATCATGTATCGACCAGCCAGTAAGAATGGCAAAGCCGATGCTTTGTCAAGAAAGGATACCAAACCAACACAAAGCACAAATCCATCTTTTATCATTCCAGCAGAACGTTTTATCCATCTGTCAACACAACAGGATTTCATAACATCTTTACGCAAAGCACTTACCGACGACAAAGAGATTCCACATTCTTTGGTAACAAAGCATACCAATGGATTATATTATCATGGTGAACAACTTTACCTACCTGACATATTAGTTGAACCTATACTTAAAATGTACCATGATTCTCCCATCTCTGGTCATCTCGGAGTGAATAAAACTATAGCAATCATAGCAAGACAGTTTTGGTGGCCAGCTATGAGGAGGTCCATTACAGAATATGTAGACACCTGTCATGTATGTGTTACTACCAAACCAGAAAGACAGAGACCTTACGGACTCTTAATGCCTATCGCTCCATCTACCAAACCTTGGGAACATATTGGAATGGATTTTATTGTTGACTTACCTCCTTCTGGCAAACAGAACACCATTCTGGTAGTCATAGATCTCTTTACGAAGATGGGTCACTTTATACCCTTCCACAAATTACCTACATCTACAGAAACTGCAGATTTATTCATGAAACATGTTGTCAAATATAACGGGATCCCACGTAGAATCACCACTGATCGTGGAACTCAATTCACCTCTCAATTTTGGAGAAAATTATGTGACAAACTCCAAATAGACCATAGATATTCCACTTCATTCCATCCTCAGACCAATGGCCAAACTGAGAAACTTAATCAATGGCTTGAACAGTACATTCGCTGCTATTGTTCTCAACATCAGCAAGATTGGCTCCAACACATTCATCTAGCAGAATTCGCTTATAACAATAATACCAATTCTTCAACTAAATTATCTCCGTTCTTTGCGAATTATGGATATCATCCTCAAATACTACTGACTGATTCACTTCCATCACCTTCACCATTGGTCGATGAGTTCCATAATTCACTACTTGAAATATTCAAACAAATCCGACACAACATAATTGCTGCACAAGAGACCCAAAAACGATACTATGATATGCGTAGAAGACCATCACCAAACTATCAGGTTGGAGATCTTGTTTGGTTATCCACCAAGAATTTAAAA
>NC_069501.1:759780239-759797739 GCF_027579735.1 Bombina bombina | reverse complement strand
AAGATGTCTCAAACTGATCCTGCCTCTGATGTTACTGTAGGAACTAAGCTGCCTGAACACAATTCTACCAAAACTAAATGTGTATGTTGTAAATTAGCTGATCTTACTTCTTCAGCTCAAATATGTGGCACTTGCTATGACATACATGCTGATAATGGTTATATAAGTACAAATACATCTACTGTTATTCCTTCACAGTCTAATGTACATGATATTCCTGCAGATATGAAAAATTATAGAATTATATTGTTGAAGCCATAAAAAAGGCTGACTGCTATGCCGCCTTTAAATAAACGTTAAATGTCTTTCCAAAATTCTCATAAATCTGATTACATTTGTATTGACCAACAGCATACTGAAGTATCCTCTGCTGATGAGGATCTATCTGGCTCAGAGGATCCTGCATCAGAGAAATTGACAAATCTTCTTTTCTTTTTAAGATTGAATATATTCGTTCTTTATTAAAGGAAGTATTGTTTACTTTGGGTATTGAGGAGTCTAGTCCTCTTGATAACAAAACTAGTAATAGTTTGAATTCTGTTTTTAAACTTCTGAGGTTATACCTGAAGTTTTTCCTACTCCAGCTCCAGATGCTATCTCTAATATTATTACTAAAGAATGGTCTAAGCCTGGTATTTCTTTTATCCCTTCTTCTAGGTTTAAGAAGCTGTATCCAATTTAGAGTTTTGGGGAAAAGTCCCTAAGGTTGATGGGGCTCTTTCCACTCTTGCCAAACGTACTACTATTCCTATGGAAGATAGTACTTCTTTTAAGGATCCTTTAGAAAGGAAAATTGAATCTTATCTTAGAAGAGCATATTTACGTACTGGCTATATTCTTTGATCTGCTATTTCTATGGCTGTTGCTGCTGCTTCAACTTTTTGATTGGACAGCTTAGCACAGCAGTAATCAGATCCTGAACTGTCTAGCATTGTTCTTTTACTTCAACATGCTAATCATTTCATTTGTGATGCTATATTTTATGTCATTAAAATTTATATTAAATTTAGCTATTACTAGAAGAGCTTTATGGCTTTCATCTTGGAATGCTGACATGGTGTCTAAATCTATCTCTATCATTTGAGGGTAATAATTTATTTGGTTCTCAATTGGATTCTATTATCTCCACTATCACTGGGGGAAAGGCAGTTTTTTTGCCCCAAGATAAGAAATCTAAGGGTAACTTTAAAGCTTCCAATCGTGTATATATATATAATACTATATATACTATTCAATACAAATGTCTCTAGGTGGCCTCTGATCACTTTAAGAACAGTCTTTGTCCTCTTTGAGCGCTCCACCTTCCCCAGACACTTTGCTTCAATACCATAGTCCATGTGCAATAGGGGTGCTTATGCAGTGTTCTTCTGCAGGTAGATGCTGGAAGTCTGATGGTTTGTTCATGGGGTAGACAAGGGAAGCCAGCTGATCCCCATGGCAAGCAGACACTCGAGTCAGGAGTCTAAGAAGGAAACAAAACAGCACAAGATGAGTACACACCCCGATACAGTCACAACTATGTCCAAATAAAACTTCTTTCACCTTTTTGTAAGCATCACCATTCCTTTAGCTTAACTTATCCTATGTCATTTAAAACCAGAAAAACATTGTAGATATATAATACAAACTAAATACATTGATACTTTTACAGAGAATAACTCACAGCTTCTCTATACAATTTAAATGATACTTCATGAATACTAAGCAAGTGAAAACTGCTAGACTTCATCAAGAGGCTGAATGGCTATGCTAAAACTTATGCTAAGGGCTGCCCTGTAACAAAAATGAAAAAATAAAACAGTCAATAAAAATATTTTCTTTAAAATGAATCTCTTCACACTGTCACTTGGAACTACTAAAAATAAAAGAACCTAGTGTTGCTTTATTCTGTAAAGCTACTATCTGTAATGTTTATAATACTCCAACTATGATCCTAATAGTCAGCACTCTCATCTGATATAAACACTGCTAGTTTACTAATTATTTTATGCAACCTAAATTATCACACACTGCTGTATGAGGAAAGAATACAATTATAACATTTAAAACTACAAAATCTTTTAAAGGTAAACACATCTTTATGGTAAGATAATTCCTTTCATTGACAAACATCTAGAATTACCAAATTCAAATTGCAGATACCATACCAATTAATAAAAGGGAAAAAATACATTTACTTTCATAACACAGCTCCAATAAGAGCCATGGTAGGTAGACAATATACTATCAATATAACGATAATTATGATACTCCCTAAACAAATATTTCTCTGTATAATTGATATAAATTTCTATCTGAGACATGTCCTCACTATGTTCCACAGGGTGAAGGGTCTAAAATATTCTGATATATTGCAGCATTTTCTTTAAACTATAAAGGTGCAAACATATCTTCTATACTCAGTGGGCCATTCAATAGGTTACAATACTGCAAGGTTTAGAGTTTTACTTATCTAGAGGGTTACTTTGTTTAAGTACATAAACTACAATGTTGTACTAATACCAATGAGGCATACTTTTCTGCAGACAAAACTATATGACTTCTTATAACTAATATGATCAATAATAAAAGAACACAAATACAAGAGAATACAAAACAAGCAATATAAGTAAACAAGTTAAAATAATACTCCCCTAATGTAATTGTATTTGCCTCTGTAACAGTATAACTGTCCTCAATATCAACAGGCAAGGCACAGTTCAGAGAAGGATACTCTTTATGTTCTGAAGACACACATCATAGGAAACAATCATAGATAACCCAGAGTCCAGTTCTGGGGCTGGTACCAGCATGCAAAGCAAAGAATGGATCCAAAGACAGTTCAGCAACTTTTACTGCAGTATGGTGGTTAAAACAAGCTTAACAAAAGGTCTTTCTCTTGTAAGGTTGTAAGGAAAGTGGGTGCAGTAATTGCTCATATGACACTTGCTTAAACTTGTGTTGCCTTTAAGAGAGTGTGAGCATAAGACACTTGCACTAACTGGTGTGACTTTGCCTTTAAGAGAGTGTGCCTTTAACAGAGTAAAAGACATTAATTAACTTCAAGTAGATGACACTGAATTTTGCTAAGTCATGCTACAAGTGGTAAACAACCGATGGATGCTGATGATAAGAAGTCAAAACCCAGACAGAACAAGGGTGTAACCTTGGCAGGGGTCACTTACTGACATTAAGGAACACATTGGTATAGGGGCTAATGCCATGGTAATATTGTTAATTATTATTAAGTGCAATAGGCTAAGTAATATTAATTGCAATAGGCTAAGTAATAAAGCCATTATTGATGTTTAGCTATTAATTATATCTATGGAAAGATTGTTAAAACTATTATTGATGTATTTGACAAAAGTAACTGCATAAGACCACATAATTAATGTTAGGCAGAAAAACATGTTTGTTTGAAACTAAAGATGACGGCATTGCAGTTTAGGAATACGTCAGAGATAGTACCTGGGTATGCCCTGATAAGCTTGGTTGAGGCTAAAGACAGACTGGCCAGATGTCTTGGGCCAGGGCCAATCTCAGAGGGTGCGGTCTCAGGATCTGTGGAGTTGCGCCAAAACTGTTACACAAGTGAACAGTATAAAGAGGGGTACATCTGGGCAATCTGATCATTTTGTCTGATTGTCATATTGATTGTCATGTCTGATGTCTGATGTCTGAGTCAGTCTGAGAGTCTGAGTATTTGTGGTGTGTGTATTTGAGTGTATCTTTTAGGACCCATGGATGGACGCATCCTCGGTGTTGTTTTTTCCCGCTGATCGCCTGTTTTTCTCCTGGTCCAAAGATTGCCCAGATGTCCCCTCCCATTGCGCCCCAGAAGCGGCAGGATAGGATGATGCAAACAGAGATCACGGTGATGTATTAATTTCTTGGTATAAAACTAGCTAGACTTGTTTTAGTGGTAATACAACATAAGATTGTTATCAGTCGTTGCGCAGGCAACTAAATGTAACTGAAAACTGTATAGATAGTTGTATCTAGAATTGTTTATATAAGCATTGCAATTGCATAGAGTGTTATAAGTATGAATAGCGGTTTGTGGTATTTTGTTTCCATGATTATGTTGCAGAATAAACCATCATTGTTATTATAAGATTGTGAAAACCTGTGTAATGTGTCAGTCATTTCCTTGCTGAAAAGTGATATATATGATAACATCATATCCTGACAAAAAGAATCACATAACATTATTGGCGTAGTCGGCAGGATACATAATTGTTTATCACTTGAGCAAAGAAACTGACAGTTTTCTTACTGAATGTGCAGAGCTGATAGACGCAGCTCCGATCGAAAGTGAAACCCCTTTTGTAGATAAAAAAAAAATAAGCCAGAAAAATATATAGCTGTATCTTGCACGGTCAGGAGTATAAATATATATGTTTCTGGATTAGTTAGAATTGAATTGTTAATTCCTCAAATGAGCCATGAAAGCTGTGTAAATAAACAGATATTTCATGGACATAGTCACAATTGTCACCTTGGAATGAAATTAATTGATATTGCACAGGTATATACATATTAACGTATATTGTTACTGTTACTGTGAATTTATTGATTGATGTCAGCAATAGTTGAAGGTATTATGAAAGTGTTTAGGAAGAAAGTACAAACGGTTCCCCCTTCACGGCCTCAAAATATTGCGGCTTGGGACGGGACCCCATATCAGGAATTAGCAGGGGAAGTCTTGTCTGGGACTGACCTCAAAGATAACGCTGAATTTTTTGACAAAACAGAACCTTGTGAAGTGTTGAATAAATTACAGAATGTAAAAGTTAAGACAGATTCAGACACAGAAAGGTTACATAAGAATGAATTGCTATTAAAAAAGAGCCAGTGTTATGAAGATGTAGCTCAACAGGCTGTGGTTAAGGTAGCCAGGGCCAAAGTAAAGCGGAAGGGTGGTAGGTTGAGCAAAAGTAAGTTACAATCAGTATTACAGAGCAGGGCCAGATGGGACCCTGGGGGGTGGGATGAAACTTTGCAGAAATGGAAGGTCCATTTGGGAAAAGCAGTAAATGTACTGAATGACAGATCCATCACTGACAGTGAAATCTCACTGTCCAGAATGATGGGCACACAGGAGTACATTGAGCATCATGCTCAACATGCTGTGGTAACGTGTTGGGAAACTAGCCCTGAGGGGAAAATGTCCCTAGTTGATTCCCAAACGAAGTCCACTGGAAAAGGATACCAATACCTGGATGGGACAAAGAGGGCCAGTGCCCCTGAAGCCCCAGGGCCAGGGTTGGACTTGCTTTCGTTGGAGGACCTGGAGTAATATTTCCAGGGCCCATACGAAACAGGCCAAGCTCCCAGTATCAGTATGGTCTATTTTAATCAGGCTTTGATTGATACTGGAGTGGAGGCAACTTAGATTTATTAGGGGGTGAGACTATAGAAGTAAAACAAGCAGGGGTGGCATTGAAAGTAGGAAGTCTCCCTAAGCAGTGATGTTTTGTTTTAATTGTACCCATCCCAGAGTATTTAATTAGCATAGATGTATTAAAAGTGAAGTTACAATGTAGTGAATGTAGTCAAGGATAGGGAGCAATGATTGGCTGCATGTGCCTGCGGGCAAGTGCTATTTACGGAATTAATTTGAAGTATGTTTCCTTCCTAGATTCTTGTTGACAGGGCTGTTATTGTAACCGGTGCTCTGTTGGGACTCCTTTTGGCCGCATGCGTAAGCCAAGCACTGATGAGCCAGAGGATGAAACGTGAGGTGTCCGGTGCCAGCTGTCACACCTTCTATGAGGGAAGCATGACCGTTCCGTATTGCACAACATGGGCATCCTGCTCCATCCCATTTACCTTTGATGACGACGTAATCTGTTTGACCGAAAATGAATACGGAAGTTGGATGCTCCTTACCAAGCGAGAAACGGTGGTATTTGAACTATCAGAAGAAGAGACAATTACCTGTGACATCCCTTCCTTCACTGTACATTGTGTAACTAAAGATTTTTGTTCTACTGCAGTGACCAGGGAAGACTGCAAGGACTCTAAGAAGGATGAGAGCTGGACAATTGTTTTACCGGATGAGAACTTAATATTTGAATTGCAAGAAGGGGTTGGGTTGATTTGTGAAAATCCCAGTATGCCTTCCACTTCCCCAAAACTAACAGTGGGGATTCAGGAACGCATTTTAGGTTGTAAAACATCCATTGATACACAGGTTCGTGCTGTAATGTTAAACATATCATACACTGATGGGGAACCAGAGGGACTGACATATGTGTGTAAATATACAGGAAAAGAGTCATCTGAACCTCTTTTAATGTATATCAGGAGACCTGTAATGGATGGGAAATTATTAAACAACCGACACAAGGGAAAGAGGGACCATGCACGGCGCCATCTAGGCTCCCTGCATGCCTCCTCATGGGAACTTGATAATACCTTTGTAAAAACTGCCAAAGATGTGTTTAATGTGACAAATTTTCAGGGACCATGTTGGGTATGTGGGTTTGTGCCTCACGGGCAGACTAGGGGTTACCCTTATCTAGGTGTACCTTTAACCATGAGTATGCTTGCCGATATGATTGGGAATAAGACTGTGTGGAATTTTACAGGTCTTAACACACCAGGTAGGGATGACTTGCTGGATAAGTTGCATCTAGCTAATAATGTGACTACAGGTGCTATTATGTTTCAAAATCTAGATGGGGATATATATAGTACTAATAACCTAACCCAGCTACCTGACATGATAATGTTAATGTATAACATAGGACGGCTAGTTAAAAATAGGACAGGGGTATTCAACATTAAACTGAAATTCTATGACTTCTCATATTTGACTTATGCCCATGAGAAATGGAAGACTAAGTTTGGTGAGCCCAGAGACCTTATTAAAGACTGGTACCAGCTTAATAGGGAAACACTAGCAGGTAACACACGGACTAAGGATGGGAGGAAGCGATTGAATAGGATATGTCCTCCTTTTGTTAAACTGCCAGTGGGATATTATTGGTTGTGTGGGAGGTGGGCAGTAAAGGTAATACCTTGCACCCATTATGGCCCATGCTTTTTAGGATATATATTCCCTGCTTTTAACATAACCACCGCGCTTCCACCGCCTATATTGCATAGAACACGAAGATACCTTGACCTGGACAAAATACACAATGGAGTTAAAATTAGTGAAGGTATGCGCCTGCTTGCAACATTTGTCCCTCATTATGGGGCTGCTACAGCCCTCACTAGATTAAATACGCTAGCTGATTTAGTGGATGAAGCTTTTAATGTAACTAGAGATGCAATAGAGCTCTTAGCATTAGAACAGGAACAAATTAGGATGGTGGCATTGCAGAATAGAATGGCTCTAGACTATCTCCTAGCTGCAGAAGGAGGAGTTTGCCAAAGAATCCACCAGCAATGCTGTGTGTACATAGAAGACAATACAGGTAAAATCAAACATGACCTACACAGACTAGAAGAAGTGCAAAAGCACATACGTGAGGTACATGATGATTCATTTAGCAAATGGCTTAAAGACTTTGACTGGACTTTTGGACTGGGGGGATGGCTTGGAAGCTTCGGCAAAACTATAGTTAAATGGCTATTAATAAGTCTGGCTTGCTTGTGTGGGATGTTCATTATAGTAAAAATGTTTGGATGTTTCTGTAATACATTAGGTAGGATG
This sequence comes from Bombina bombina, assembly GCF_027579735.1. Taxonomy (NCBI): domain Eukaryota; kingdom Metazoa; phylum Chordata; class Amphibia; order Anura; family Bombinatoridae; genus Bombina; species Bombina bombina. Next base: position 759,790,091 of record NC_069501.1, on the reverse strand, counting down.
TGTTTTAAACCAAAAGACAATATTACTTGAGTGTTTTAATTATTAAGGTATGTGTTTAGAAACAAGCAAGGTGTCACATGACCAAGGGGTGGAATGTAAGGAAAGTGGGTGCAGTAATTGCTCATATGACACTTGCTTAAACTTGTGTTGCCTTTAAGAGAGTGTGAGCATAAGACACTTGCACTAACTGGTGTGACTTTGCCTTTAAGAGAGTGTGCCTTTAACAGAGTAAAAGACATTAATTAACTTCAAGTAGATGACACTGAATTTTGCTAAGTCATGCTACAAGTGGTAAACAACCGATGGATGCTGATGATAAGAAGTCAAAACCCAGACAGAACAAGGGTGTAACCTTGGCAGGGGTCACTTACTGACATTAAGGAACACATTGGTATAGGGGCTAATGCCATGGTAATATTGTTAATTATTATTAAGTGCAATAGGCTAAGTAATATTAATTGCAATAGGCTAAGTAATAAAGCCATTATTGATGTTTAGCTATTAATTATATCTATGGAAAGATTGTTAAAACTATTATTGATGTATTTGACAAAAGTAACTGCATAAGACCACATAATTAATGTTAGGCAGAAAAACATGTTTGTTTGAAACTAAAGATGACGGCATTGCAGTTTAGGAATACGTCAGAGATAGTACCTGGGTATGCCCTGATAAGCTTGGTTGAGGCTAAAGACAGACTGGCCAGATGTCTTGGGCCAGGGCCAATCTCAGAGGGTGCGGTCTCAGGATCTGTGGAGTTGCGCCAAAACTGTTACACAAGTGAACAGTATAAAGAGGGGTACATCTGGGCAATCTGATCATTTTGTCTGATTGTCATATTGATTGTCATGTCTGATGTCTGATGTCTGAGTCAGTCTGAGAGTCTGAGTATTTGTGGTGTGTGTATTTGAGTGTATCTTTTGGGACCCATGGATGGACGCATCCTCGGTGTTGTTTTTTCCCGCTGATCGCCTGTTTTTCTCCTGGTCCAAAGATTGCCCAGATGTCCCCTCCCATTGCGCCCCAGAAGCGGCAGGATAGGATGATGCAAACAGAGATCACGGTGATGTATTAATTTCTTGGTATAAAACTAGCTAGACTTGTTTTAGTGGTAATACAACATAAGATTGTTATCAGTCGTTGCGCAGGCAACTAAATGTAACTGAAAACTGTATAGATAGTTGTATCTAGAATTGTTTATATAAGCATTGCAATTGCATAGAGTGTTATAAGTATGAATAGCGGTTTGTGGTATTTTGTTTCCATGATTATGTTGCAGAATAAACCATCATTGTTATTATAAGATTGTGAAAACCTGTGTAATGTGTCAGTCATTTCCTTGCTGAAAAGTGATATATATGATAACATCATATCCTGACAAAAAGAATCACATAACAAAGGTGTATCCAGTCCACGGGTTCATCCATTACTTGTGGGATATTCTCCTTCCCAACAGGAAGTTGCAAAGAGGACACCCACAGCAGAGCTGTCTATATAGCTCCTCCCCTAACCCCCACCTCCAGTCATTCTCTTTGCAACTCTCGACAAGATAGGAAGTATAAAGAGATATGTGGTGACAGTGTAGTAGTTTTACCTTCAATCAAGAGTTTGTTATTTTTAAACGGTACCGGCGTTGTACTGTTTACTCCCAGGCAGAAATTAGAAGAAGAATTCTGCCCGGAGGATGATGATCTTAGCGGTTTGTAACTAAGGTCCATTGCTGTTCTCACGCATAACTGAAGAGTATGGGAAAGCTTCAGTTGGGGGAACGGTCTGCAGATTACCTTCTTTGAGGTATGTTCAGTATATTTATTTCTAGAGAGATGATAAGTTCTAGAAAATGCTGACAGAGCCTTTTATATTTGAGGTAAGCTAGATGCAGTGATTTTGCAATGACTGGGATCATGCTTACTAAACAGGGTAATACTCATTTTAATTCTCATATTACTTAGTGTGGTGTTTATGGGTGACAAAACGTTTACATGTTACATAAGTAAGACGGTTTTTTTTTCTGAGGGTGATAAGTCTTTTGTTGCCTAGTTTTTCCACATGGCTAGTCAGATACTCCTAGGAGTATTTCCTTAAGGCCCCTCTGACATCGAGTACATGGTGGGAGGGGCCTATTTTCACGCCTTAGATGCGCAGTTTCTTTCAGACTGAGACATCTAGCTTCCCTAGAGGAGTCCTCTTGCATCTGAAGACCACTATAGAGGGCTTATTTCTTCCCTAATCGTATTTGAGGGCAGGTAGGTGGTTGACGTTTTTTAAATCCGGTTTGGTGGCTAAGGGGTTAATCATCCATTTGCAAGTGGGTGCGATGTTGCTTTAGTCCCTTACACACACTGTAAAAAATTTGAAGACTTTACTACATTTTAACACTGTTTTGCAGTTTAAGTGCTAGTTTTTTTCTCTTAAAGGCACAGCACCGTTTTTGTTTAATTGCTGTTTCACATTTATTAAAGTGTTTTCCAAGCTTGCTGGTGTCATTACTAGTCTGTTAAACATGTCTGACATAGAGGAAACTCCTTGTTCAATATGTTTAGAAGCCATTGTGGAACCCCCTCTTAGAATGTGTACCAAATGTACTGAAGTATCTATAAACTATAAAGACCATATTATGGCTTTTAAAGATTTATCACCAGAGGATTCTCAGACTGATAAAAGGGAGGTTATGCCATCTAGCTCTCCCCATGTGTCAGAACCTATAACTCCCGCTCAAGTGACGCCAAGTACATCTAGCGCGTCTAATTCTTTTACCTTACAGGACATGGCGGCAGTTATGAATTCTACCCTCACAGAGGTATTGTCCAAACTGCCAGGATTACAAGGAAAGCGAGACAGCTCTAGGGCTAGAACAAATACAGAGCTTTCTGGCGCTCTATTAGCGGTGTCCGATTTACCCTCACAATGCTCCGAAACCGGTGTAAGGGAGTTTCTATCTGAGGGTGACATTTCAGATACAGGGAAGTCTTTACTTCAATCAGAATCTGAAATGACAGCGTTTAAATTTAAGCTAGAACACCTCCGCTTATTGCTCAGGGAGGTTTTAGTGACTCTGGATGACTGTGACCCCATTGTAGTTACAGAGAAGTTGTGTAAATTGGACAAATACTTTGCAGTGCCTGTTTACACTGATGTTTTTCCACTCCCTAAGAGGTTTTCGGAAATTATTACTAAGGAATGGGATAGACCAGGTGTGCCGTTCTCTACCCCTCCTGCCTTTAAAAAGATGTTTCCCATAGATGTCGCCATACGGGACTCGTGGATAAAAAATTGGAGGGTCTCCTTAAGAAAATTTTTATACATCAAGGTTTTCTTCTCCAGCCTCTTGCATGCATTGCCCCAGTTACTGCTGCTGCGGCTTTTTAGTTCGAGTCTCTTGAGGAGGCTCTACAGGTGGAGACCCCGTTAGATGATATTTTAGACAGGATTAAAGCTCTTAAGTTAGCTAATTCCTTTATTTCTGATGCCGGTTTTCATTTAACTAAGTTAGCGGCTAAGAATTCAGGTTTTGCCATTCTGGCGCGTAGGGCGCTATGGCTTAAGTCCTGGTCAGCAGATGTTACTTCAAAATCTAAGCTTCTTAACATCCCCTTCAAAGGACAGACCCTATTCAGACCTGGCCTGAAGGAGATAATTTCTGATATTACTGGAGGAAAAGGTCACGCCCTTACTCAGGATAGGTCCAATAAATTAAGGACCAAACAGAATAATTTTCGTTCCTTTCGAAACTTCAAGAGTGGCGCAGCTTCAGCTTCCTCTAATGCAAAACAAGAGGGAAATTTCGCCCAGTCCAAGCCAGTCTGGAGACCTAACCAGGCTTGGGACAAGGGGAAGCAGACCAAAAAACCTGCTGCTGCCTCTAAGACAGCATGAAGGAGTAGCCCCCGATCCGGGATCTAGTCGAGGGCAGACTTTCTCTCTTCGCCCAGGCTTGGGCAAGAGACGTTCAGGATCCCTGGGCAGTAGAGATTGTTTCCCAGGGATATCTTCTGGAATTCAAAGGTTCATCCCCAAAAGGGAGATTTCTCCTCTCACAATTATCTGCAAACCAGATAAAGAGAGAGGCATTCTTAAATTGGGAGTGATCCATCCAGTTCCAAGAGAGGAACAGGGGCAGGGTTTCTATTCAAACCTGTTTATAGTTCCCAAAAAAGAGGGAACTTTCAGACCTATCTTGGATCTCAAGATCCTAAACAAATTTCTCAGGGTCACATCCTTCAAGATGGAGACAATCCGAACCATTCTTCCTATGATCCAGGAAGGTCAATATATGACTACCGTGGACTTAAAGGATGCTTATCTGCACATCCCCATTCACAGAAATCATCACCAGTTTCCCAGGTTTGCTTTCCTAGACGGGCATTACCAGTTTGTGGCTCTTCCCTTCGGGTTAGCCACGGCGCCGAGAATCTTTACGAAGGTTCTAGGGTCCCTTCTGGTGGTCCTAAGGCCGCGAGGCATAGCAGTGGCGCCTTATTTAGATGACATCTTAATCCAGGCGTCGACTCTTCAAGTCACCAAGTCCCATACAGACATTGTTCTGGCCTTTCTGAGGTCTCACGGGTGGAAGGTGAACTTAGAAAAGAGTTCGCTTTCCCCTCTCACAAGAGTTTCCTTCCTAGGGACTCTGATAGATTTAGTAGAAATGAAATTTTTCCGACGGAAGTCAGGATATCAAAGCTTCTGACCTCCTGCAGTGCTCTTCATTACATTTCTCGGCCGTCAGTGGTTCAGTGTATGGAAGTAATTGGTCTTATGGTAGCGGCAATGGACATAGTTCCGTTTGCCCGCCTACATCTCAGACCACTGCAACTTTGCATACTCCATCAGTGGAATGGAGACTACACAGATTTGTCTCCTTTGCTAGATCTGGATCAAGAGACCAGGGATTCTCTTCTCTGGTGATTATCTCGGGTCCATCTGTCCAGGGGAATGAGTTTCCGCAGGCCAGAGTGGACTATAGTGACGACAGATGCCAGCCTTCTGGGCTGGGGCGCAGTCTGGAACTCCCTGAAGGCTAAGGGTTCGTGGACTCAGGAGGAAGCCCTCCTTCCGATAAACATTCTGGAACTAAGAGTAATATTCAATGCTCTTAAGGCTTGGCCTCAACTAGCTGCGGCCAGGTTCATCAGATTTCAGTTGAACAATATCACGACTGTAGCCTATATCAACCATCAGGGGGGAACAAGGAGTCCCCTGGCAATGATGGAGGTTTCCAAGATAATTCTATGGACAGAGGTTCACTCTTGCCATCTCTCAGCTATCCATATCCCAGGAGTAGAGAACTGGGAGGTGGATTTTCTAAGTCGGCAGACTTTTCATCCGGGGGAGTGGGAGCTCCATCCGGAGGTATTTGCCCAGCTGATTCAACTATGGGGCAAACCAGAACTGGATCTGATGGCGTCTCGTCAGAACGCCAAGCTTCCTTGTTATGGGTCCAGGTCAAGGGATCCCTAGGCAGCACTGATAGATGCTCTAGCAGTGCCCTGGTCCTTCAGCCTGTCTTATGTGTTTCCACCATTTCCTCTCCTCCCTCGTCTGATTGCCAAGATCAAGCAGGAGAGAGCTTCAGTGATTTTGATAGCACCTGCGTGGCCACGCAGGACTTGGTATGCAGATCTGGTGGACATGTCATCCTTTCCACCATGGACTCTGCCGCTGAGGCAGGACCTTCTACTCCAAGGTCCATTCAAACATCCAAATCTAATTTCTCTGCGTCTGACTGCTTGGAGATTGAACGCTTGATTTTATCAAAACGTGGTTTCTCCGAGACGGTCATTGATACCTTGATTCAGACTCGTAAGCCTGTCACCAGGAAAATCTATCATAAGATATGGTGTAAATATCTTCATTGGTGTGAATCCAGGGGTTATTCATGGAGTAAGGTCAGGATTCCTAGGATATTATCTTTTCTCCAAGAGGGATTGGAAAAGGGATTATCAGCTAGTTCCTTAAAGCGACAGATTTCTGCTCTGTCTATTCTTTTGCACAAGCGTCTGGCAGATGTTCCAGACATTCAGGCGTTTTGTCAGGCTTTAGTTAGAATCAAGCCTGTGTTTAAACCTGTTGCTATGCATTGGAGTTTAAATTTAGTTCTTCAAGGGGTTCCATTTGAACCTTTGCTTTCCATAGATATCAAGCTTTTATCTTGGAAAGTTCTGTCCTTAGTAGCTATCTCTTCGGCTCGAAGAGTTTCAGAATTATCTGCCTTACAGTGTGATTCCCCTTATCTGGTCTTCCATGCAGATAAGGTAGTTTTGCTTACCAAACCTGGCTTTCTTCCTAAGGTGGTTTCTAATAAGAATATCAATCAGGAAATTGTTGTTCCGTCACTGTGTCCTAATCCTTCTTCAAAGAAGGAAAGTCTGTTACACAATCTTGACGTGGTTCATGCTTTAAAGTTCTATTTACAAGCTACTAAGGATTTTCGTCAAACATCTGCATTGTTTGTTGTCTACTCTGGAAAGAGGAGAGGCCAAAAGGCTTCGGCAAATTCTCTTTCTTTTTGGCTGAGAAGCATAATCCGTTTAGCTTATGAGACTGCTGGCCAGCAGCATCCTGAAAGAATTACAGCTCATTCTACTAGAGCGGTAGCTTCCACATGGGCTTTTAAAAATGAGGCCTCTGTTGAACAAATTTGTAAGGCGGCGACTTGGTCTTCGCTTCATACTTTTTCTAAATTTTACAAATTTGATACTTCTGCTTCTTTGGAGGCTATTTTTGGGAGAAAGGTCTTACAGGCAGTGGTGCCTTCTGTTTAAGTACCTGCCTTGTCCCTCCCTTCATTCGTGTCCTAAAGCTTTGGTATTGGTATCCCACAAGTAATGGATGAACCCGTGGACTGGATACACCTTACAAGAGAAAACAAAATTTATGCTTACCTGATAAATTTCTTTCTCTTGTGGTCTATCCAGTCCACAGCCCGCCCTGTCACTTTAAATCAGGTGTTTTTATTTTTAAAACTACAGTCACCACTGCACCCTATAGTTTCTCATTTTTCTTACTTGTCTTCGGTCGAATGACTGGAGGTGGGGGTTAGGGGAGGAGCTATATAGACAGCTCTGCTGTGGGTGTCCTCTTTGCAACTTCCTGTTGGGAAGGAGAATATCCCACAAGTAATGGATGAACCCGTGGACTGGATACACCACAAGAGAAAGAGATTTATCAGGTAAGCATAAATTTTGTTTTTTATCTTCATTGTTATTTCTTTAAAATGTTTACTTGCATTCAATCTTTTGGAGAGTGCACTGTGGGATTTTATCTGTAGAGATTTTACCTAAATATGAAAAAATAAAAAATAATTCAGTTAGTGTCTTTAATCTCTGGATACAGCTTCATGATCTCATCCTACAAATACAAATATTGTGTTAAAAACAAAATAGAAAAAATAAAAACATTTTAGGTTCACTTTCTTACTTGAAATAATAATCACCCAAATCACATAAAGATACTCATCAATACGTCCCCATCAATATTTCCCCCTTGTGTGCATGAAACATCACATGTGGCACGCAAACACAATATAACACGAAACTAAAAGACCATTCATGCACTCCACTCATGCATGTAGTATACTATTCTTAACATCAGGCAAAATCAAATACACCTCAATATTCCATTCATACAGCACGCTTCCACACGCAGTCACGAAAGAGAAAAACATATTAGCGCTGCAGAATCTGTTGGCGCTCTACAAATAACCGATAATAATAATAATAATAATACCAATCTCTTAGAAAACACTTAAAACCAATTGTCCATTCCACAAAACAAAACATTAACAGCCAACACAAACTTTAAACAACCAAAATTAACCTGAAATGCAACAGATATACTTACATTCACTGAAACACAGCACTCTCAAAACACTACAAATAATTAAAATCCTATAACAACCATCTATACCCTGGTTCTGCAAATTTTACCATGCACAATACTATGAGATCATACTAATGATGCAATCACTGCAGATGATCAATAAACTCCAGTTGCATATTTACAAATAAAATCCCTAACCATAAATTTACAAAGGAACACACAAACGCCTAAGTACCCTATTTTGGGAAAGATCAGATAATAATGGTACAGCAACTGTTCTATATAGCCCCTGCCCGCATGCACAGTGCAAATCCACTGTTAAATAAATCATGTGTGGCACAAATAATTTGTTAAAAGCCCTGGAATCCAATCTTTACTTTTACATAACTAAGATTTTAATAAATACACAATTATTTGATTTAACTTTGTTTTATAATTTGATATTCACCATTTTGCAGCTCTCTAGCTAAATATAACAAAAAAATAGCTTTGTACAAAAGAATAATAATAATAATAATTTACACGAATAGATGAAAAGGACAGTTTGTCCAAATATTTCCCCTTTAAATTGTTCCCAATGATCCATTGTCCTTACTTATAATAAAAACTGTATACTGACGTCCATTGGATAGCCTAAGCAAACACAGCCAGCATAAAAAAAACACACTCACAGTAGGGTGCAGGACAGTTAAAGGGACATTTTACCCAAATTAAAAAAATATATTTAATTGAAACTGCTGACACAGTTAAATATACTAGTGTTAGGCTTACAGTAAACCTCATTTTCTCTCTCTGTAAATATTTCTTTAAAATCTCAGATTTTATATCAGTTTGCCTGTATCCCTTTAAATATTTTCTCTCCTTTTTTTTTTTTTCCTCTCGCTATTCTCACAGATCACAACACCAAGATTGCATCAGTTCATTTTGCGTTACAGAGAGAATTAAGTTACACTGCGTAAATGTCTGCTATCTAAAAGGCAGATTTAAAAATATATACAAGGAAAGGTCGCAAAAAATATATTTTGCAAACTGCTATATTTATGTTTTATCTCCGTAACTTGTTAATACAGTGTTATGGCTGCTCATGAACTCCTTTCCCATGAGTGAACTGGTCCTTTTAGGGCTAGATTTATTAAAGCCCTACGGCTGCAAGTTCTCACAAGAACTTGCTCGCCGTAATTTATCAAGCAGCGGTCACCAGACCACCGCTTCCCTAACCTCTTCGCCACCTCTAAGGTGGCGAAATTCAATCTCCTTGGTCTAGTCAGACCGAGGAGATTGACAGCTCCTGCCCGTGCTTGATTGGCTGTGCGTGGGCAGGGGGCGCGATTGAACATGAGCGCAAAATTGCGCTCGTGGGCATTGGCGAATACCTGTGGGTAATTTCGCCCCGCCACAGGCGAGCTGAGGCGTACAGGGGCGCGTATACGCGCCCCTGTCCACCTCAGCTTTAATAAATCTAGCCCTAAGTAATAAAATGACAATTTTACATTGCTCTGTCTAAGCCCTGAGCTTCCGATTTTACAGATAAATATAAGATAAGGAACACAATAAGATATGCTTAATATCCGAAATTCAACCCATTGCAATAAACTGTGTGTTGAAAGCACAAAACCAGCTACTTCATATATACAAATAAACTTGCAAATGCAATTTCTCCTATATTTTATACTATTCAGTTTGTATAACAAGTCATTGAAAATACATTGATATCAAAACTATGTTACAGTGTACTGTCCCTTTAAGGACTAACCATTTATCATGTAAATTACATATGTATACCCTAGCCATGATTAGGAAACTTGTATTATTTACCATAAAAATTCTACTGCTTTACTGTATCATGACCTGCATATTTAAATGAGAGCCATCACAGCATAGATAATACCCATTTATATTAAAACTTCTACTGAATTAATTTACTTGCAACAGAAATGGACCCAAATACTTTTAGATAAATTTAATGATATACAGCTTATAACCTTATTTTATCTTTTCCACTAACTCCTTGCACAAATTTTGCAAATCCAA